>NC_057814.1:423421008-423544313 GCF_018294505.1 Triticum aestivum | reverse complement strand
GACTACTTTGTCTTCTTCTTTGCGGGGGCGCGTCAGCGCACCCGCTGGGTGTAGCCCCCGAGATTCGGGCCGACTGCTGAGCAGTCGGGCCGGATCTCCCGGCGACTACTTTGTCTTCTTCTTCGCGGGGGCGCGTCAGCGCACCCGCTGGGTGTAGCCCCCGAGATTTGGGCCGACTGCTGAGCGGTCGGGCCGGATCTCCCGGCGACTACTTTGTCTTCTTCTTCATGGGGGCGCGTCGATGTCGAGCCCCCGACCGCTACTGGAGAGACGGCGCGACGCCGCGGCGGTGAAGACGAAAATGGTCCCGCCCGGACTGCGAAACCAGCAGCAGCGTGGTAGCATAGTAGTAGTACCGCCCCACGGTGGGCGCCAACTGTCGTGGTATTCTCACGGGGGGCTCGCGAGTCGACAGATGCCACAAGGGCTTAGTGTGAGGGTAATACTGCTGCTGATAGGCCTGGGAGCGGGTATGCGAGTAGCACGCGCTAGTTTACCCAGGTTCGGGGCTCTCCGGAGAGATAACACCCCTACTCCTGCATGTTTGAGTATCTGTAGCATATCTGGTACAGAGTTGCTCCTAGAGTTGTATCTGAGCTTAGTGCCATAGGCATCTGGCTTTGTATATGTCTCATATATGTGTATGAGCTAGCTAGCAAGTGGGCATGAGAGAGCTCACCATGAGTGGGCATGGATGCGTGCGTCTGTGTGTGCCCGGAGTGGATGGATGGATGGATGGGTGGCATATATATAGGTGAGCTAGCTTACTACCTAAGCTAGGTAGTGGCGTGGGGGGGGGCAAGTGGGCACGGGGCACCATGCCCACGATGGTGTGGACGTGATGTGCATGCCTCCTTGTCCCTGGTGCACTTTATAAAACAGTGCCCAGGGACAGATACACTGTAGATGATGTCGTCGCGGTACAGCCATCTCGTCCGCGGTATGGCCGTCACGTCGGTGTCTTGTCGGTGTTGGGTCAGGCTGCAGTCGGCAGCCGGCTGGTCGGCGCAGTCGGCAGCCGGCAGCCGGCCGGGCAGAGCAGTCGGACGGGGAGCCGGCAGGAGCAGCCGGGTAGTCGAACTGAGGGGCTTTGCTAGCCTCGATGTCTTGAATTATTGTCTCGCCGTCTTCGAGGTATCCGTGGCCAATTACTCCGACAGTAGCCCCCAAGCCTCCGGGCAACTTGGCAAAGTTGGGCGGAGGTTTTTTGGCGGGTGTTTCTTGGAAATGATCATGCAAAAGACAAAGTTAGCCCACACAGATATATCAAATGATTGCTTTTAGCATTGCAAGTTTTATGCGGAGGGTGCCGACTCGGTTTCGTCCGAGGCCCCTTCAATCTCTTTCATGTTCCCTCCACTCTTTGGCTTGCTCTCGCTTGCCGGACAGCCGCTTTGCGGTCTGTGGCTGAGAGTGGGCCGTGGAGTGGAGTGTACAATACTCAGATTCTGGGAGCGAATTTAACCGAGCAGATACTCATAAAGAAAACGGCCGGGTCGCCCGAACCGCTTTTCTTCCCGGACGTTTTTCGCGTGGGTGGCCTCCAGCGTTCACTCTTGCTAGCCGGACAGCTGCTCTGCGGTCTGTGACTAAGAGTGGGCCTTTGGTACCGCGCACGCTACTAAGCCGTCTGCGGGAACAAACGTCTCAGGCCAAGCGCCCAGCCCCCGGGCCAACTCTGGCTGGCGCAGGGGCAAACAGTGATGCAACTGTAATGAAATGCGGAGATAGCCCCCGAGTATCGCTCGGGGTTATCCGTGCTCTCGCGGTGAAAAAATATGCAGGTGAGGACCTCACATTGGTTTTCGTGTAGCCGAGGCGGAGTTTGCCGAAGACAGCCGGCGCTCGCGGAGTGCGCCGACACCCTCTGGGTGTAGCCCTCTGGGTGCTCGAAGGGGGGTCCCGGCCGGTCAGGCTCGACCGGCCAGGCGGCGAGGCGTCTTGCAATGCCCTTTTTCTTCTTTTTCTCTTCTGCCGGTTACTGGCAGCCGGACAAACTCTTCTCTTGTCTGCAATCTTCGCGGGGACGCGCCGGCGCGCGCTGGGTGTAGCCCCCGAGATTCGGGCCGACTGCTGAGCAGTCGGGCCGGATCTCCCGGCAACTACTTTGTCTTCTCTTTCTTCGCGGGGGCGCGTCAGCGCACCCGCTGGGTGTAGTCCCCGAGATTCGGGCCGACTGTGGAGCAGTCGGGCCGGATCTCCCGGAGACTACTTTTTCTTCTTCCTCGCGGGGGCGCGTCAGCGCACCCGCTGGGTGTAGCCCCCGAGATTCGGGCCAACTGCTGAGCAGTCGGGCCAGATCTCCCGTTGACTACTTTGTCTTCTTCGTGGGGGCGCGTCATCGCACCCGCTGGGTGTAGCCCCCGAGATTCGGGCCAACTGCTGAGCAGTCGGGCCAGATCTCCCGGCGACTACTTTGTCTTCTTCTTTGCGGGGGCGCGTCAGCGCACCCCCTGGGTGTAGCCCCCGAGATTCGGGCCGACTGCTGAGCAGTCGGGCCGGATCTCCCGGCGACTACTTTGTCTTCTTCTTCGCGAGGGCGCGTTAGCGCACCCGCTGGGTGTAGCCCCCGAGATTTGGGCCGACTGCTGAGCGGTCGGGCCGGATCTCCCGGCGACTACTTTGTCTTCTTCTTCACGGGGGCGCGTCAGCGCACCCGCTGGGTGTAGCCCCCGAGATTCGGGCCGACTGCTGAGCAGTCGGGCCGGATCTCCCGGCGACTACTTTGTCTTCTTCTTTTTCTTCTTCAGCTGGCTGGGCAGGCGGACTCCGACACAGCAGTCGGGCCCTTTGTAGCCGGCCAGGTAGCCAGCGGTCGGACGCATATTTCTTTTCTTTTTTCTCGGCTGTAGGCACCCGGCCAGCCGGATCTGGGCAGGCGGACGCACACACACCTTTTTTTTTGCCAGCAGTCGGCTGTGGGCAGTCAGCCCACCTTTTCCAGCCGGCTACTAGGCAGTCGGCGCACTACGTTGCCCCAGCCGGCCCTTTCTTTTCTCTTATCTCTTCTTTATTCTCTTTGCAGCCGGCTGGATACCCGGCGTTTGACTTTTCTAGCCGGCTGTGGGTAGCCGGACACACATATTTTGCACGAGCACCCGGCCATAGCGACTAGACGGCCCCTTTCTTTTTCTTTCTCCAGCCGGCCTCTGCTTCTGTCAACGCGCACCCGGCCGAAGCAGGCGGCCGTAGCGGCGGGGAACCGGCCGCTTCCGCGGACCAGAGCCGAGCAGCAGCCGGCAGGCGGGGGCTCGGCCATGGTGGTGTTGGGCGGAGCACTCGGCAACGGCAGGCGGTCGGGCCAACAGCCTGGTGGCGGGCGACCCGGTAGTCGGCGGGGACGCGGAGCAGGCGGCCAGGCGGAGCAGAGGCGCCCGGGCGGCACAGCGAGGCGGGGCGAGGTGGGGGCCTGCGGAGCAGCCTACTGCCCGACCGAGCGGCGCGCGAGGGCGGCAGCAGCGCAGCCGTGGCGCGCTCGGCGACGGCGTCGGGTGGAGCGGCGAGGAGGCTGCGGGAGAGACGAGGGCGGCTCGGGAGGAGCCCTCGGGCGGGAGCAGCGATGTCGAGCCCCCGACCGCTACTGGAGAGACGGCGCGACGCCGCGGCGGTGAAGACGAAAATGGTCCCGCCCGGACTGCGAAACCAGCAGCAGCGTGGTAGCATAGTAGTAGTACCGCCCCACGGTGGGCGCCAACTGTCGTGGTATTCTCACGGGGGGCTCGCGAGTCGACAGATGCCACAAGGGCTTAGTGTGAGGGTAAGACTGCTGCTGATAGGCCTGGGAGCGGGTATGCGAGTAGCACGCGCTAGTTTACCCAGGTTCGGGGCTCTCCGGAGAGATAACACCCCTACTCCTGCATGTCTGAGTATCTATAGCATATCTGGTACAGAGTTGCTCCTAGAGGTGTATCTGAGCTCAGTGCCATAGGCATCTGGCTTTGTATATGTCTCATATATGTGTATGAGCTAGCTAGCAAGTGGGCATGAGAGAGCTCCACCGTGAGTGGGCATGGATGCATGCGTCTGTGTGTGCCCGGAGTGGATGGATGGATGGGTGGCATATATATAGGTGAGCTAGCTTACTACCTAAGCTAGGTAGTGGCGTGGGGGGGGGGCAAGTGGGCATGGGGCACCATGCCCATGATGGTGTGGACGTGATGTGCATGCCTCCTTGTCCCTGGTGCACTTTATAAAACAGTGCCCAGGGACAGATACACTGTAGATGATATCGTCGCGGTACAGCCGTCTCGTCCGCGGTATGGCCGTCACGTTGGTGTCTTGTCGGTGTCGGGTCAGGCTGCAGTCGGCAGCCGGCTGGTTGGCGCAGTCGGCAGCCAGCTGGTCGGCGCAGTCGGCAGCCAGCTGGTCGGCGCAGTCGGCAGCCGGCAGCCGGCCGGGCAGAGCAGTCGGACGGGGAGCCGGCAGGAGCAGCCGGGCAGTCGAACTGAGGGGCTTTGCTAGCCCCGATGTCTTGAATTATTGTCTCGCCGTCTTCGTGGTATCCGTGGCCAATTACTCCGACAAAGAGGGAGTGGTGGGGAACGATCCCACCGGTCGAAATCCGAGGAGAGCGGCCGGAGACGGAGATCCGGCGAGGACCTCCGGCGCCGTTCTTGAGCGAGAGAGAGAGAGATGGAGTGGGGAGAGAGACGAATGGGTATGGGGGAGTTAGAACTCCCCCTGCCCGTGTTTAACCCCCCACGCGCCCTCGACCGCACGGTAGTACCGCACGTCATTGCGGTAGTACCGCCCGGGCGGAAGTACCGCACCGAGGCCATACTACCGCTCCCCCAGGCGGTAGTAAAAAATTACTGCCTCACTGGGTGCGGAAGTACCGCGCGCCCCCCTTGCGGTAGTACCGTGGCAGGCCGCGGTAGTACCGTGAACTCAAGAAAAGACAGTTTCAACCAAAAGAGAGAACACCGAAGCACGGAACCTTCAAGCGAGAGACCACACCAAAGAGCTAACACACTGGACACCATAAGCACAAGCTCGGCACGAAGGAAGAGAAGCAAGAGACAACACATACCAAAAACGAGACACAAATTCTCCAAGGAGAGGGCGGTGGCCGGAGCCACCTATGTTTGAGTCAATTGGTATGGCACCGTGAAGAATTATCCTTGGGCCCATGACCAAAACTCGTCTTTGAAGCACAAGTACCATCAAAAATGGCTAATGTGAAAGAGTTGATCACTTTATGCATAATGGGGGGAGGGAGAGTTCATTGAGAGAACAACACTCCCCCTATGTCCATGCCTACACCTAGATTAGACAACAAGTTGAGCGTGGTGGGGTGTGCAAGGGTTCAAGCAACATTGCTCGAATCAATGATATTTAGCTCATGCCTTAACTCGCGAAATCTTGCTTCATCCAAAGGCTTCGTGAAAATATCTGCAAGGTTATCATGGGTGTTGACGTAGTTGAGCTCGATCTCCCCTCGCCTAATGTGATCTCGGATGAAGTGATACCGAATCTCAATATGCTTCATCTTGAAGTGTTGCACGGGGTTGAGAGAAATCTTGATGGCACTTTCATTATCACACCAAAGAGGCACTTTGTCACAAATGACACCGTAATCCTTTAAAGTTTGCCTCATCCATAAGAGTTGTGCACAACAACTGCCGGCCGCCACATACTCCGCTTCGGTGGACGAGAGAGACACACAACTTTGCTTTTTAGAAGACCAACTTACCAAAGAGCAACCAAGGAATTGGCACCCTCCAGAAGTGGACTTCCTATCCACTTTGTCTCCCGCCAATTGGAGTCCGAATACCCTACAAGCTTGAAGTTTGCTCCTCTTGGGTACCATAAGCCAAAGTTTGAGGTATGAGCCAAATATCAAAAGATTCGCTTGACCGCCACAAAGTGGCTTTCCTTAGGTGCGGCTTGAAACCGTGCACAAATTCCCACACTCAACATGATATCCGGTCTAGATGGTAAAGCAAGGATCCAATCATGGAGCGATATACCTTTTGATCCACCGCTTTACCATTGGGATTGATGTCAAGTTGGCATTTGGTGGGCATTGGAGTGGACGTCGGCTTGACATCACTTAGCTTGAATCTCTTGAGCATGTCTTGAGTGTATTTGGCTTGGTTGATGAAGGTTCCTTCTCTTCTTTGCTTTACTTTGAAACCGAGAAAGAACTTCAACTCTCCCATGGAAGACATCTTGAACTTTGAGGTCATGAGTGCGGCAGATTCCTCATTGAAAGCTTTGTTAGGGGAACCAAAGATAATGTCATCAACATATAGTTGGCACACAAACAACCCCCCTTTGACCTTCTTAGTAAAAAGAGTGGGGTCAATTAGCCCAACTTCAAACCCACGATCTTGTAACAACTCGGTAAGGTGGTCATACCACGCACGTGGGGCTTGTTTAAGGGCATAGAGTGCCTTATCGAGTTGATACACATGATCGGGAAAGTAGGGATCCTCGAACCCGAGGGGTTGCTTGACATAAACCAACTCATTAATAGGACCATTAAGAAAAGCACTCTTCACATCCATTTGTTGCAACTTAAAGTTGTGATGAGAAGCATAAGCAATCAATAAACGAATAGATTCAAGGTGAGCAACGGGAGCAAAGGTTTCACCGTAGACGATACCCTCGACTTGGGAGTAGCCTTGTGCCACCAATCGTGCCTTGTTGCGAATGATGGTCCCATGAGCATCTTGCTTGTTCTTGAATATCCACTTGGTTCCAATGACATTGTGGTTCCCCGTTGGCCTTGGCACTAATCTCCACACCTTGTTGTACTCGAAGTTGTTGAGTTCTTCATGTATGGCATTAAGCCAATCCGGATCTTCGAGTGCTTCATATACCTTTTGGGGTTCAACACAAGAGACAAACGCGTGATGTTCACAATAGTTTGCCAATTGTCTACGAGTGCTTACCCCCTTTTGAATGCTTCCAAGCACATTCTTCATGAGATGACCCTTGGTGGAGAGCTTGGATGCAATCTTGGCGGCACGATGCTCCAATTCCTCCTCGGTGGTGAGTCGAGGAGCGGTCACTTGATCATCTTGAGCGCCGTCTTGAGCTTGTTCTTGATCTTGAACTTGCTCGGAGGAGAGAACTTGACCTTGGGCTGTTAGATCCACTGGATCGTGTAGGCTTAGGTATTCACGGTAGTCCTACCTTCTCCTTGTCCAGATGAGCTCGATCCAGCGCTGGCCATGGTGAAGTAGGGGCCGGTGATGGCAGAGAGATGGCGGCAGTGGTGTGCTTCCCGTGAGCACCGCGCTAACCCTAGATCGGTAGGGATTGTAGGTAGGGATTGTGGCAGCGATTAACCTCGTCCTTTGCGCCCCGGCCCCCACCTCTGTTTATATAGCGCGGGTCACAGGGGCCCACTAACCATGGTTTGGTTGGGCGCCCCCGATCAGGGCGCGAGTCAAGGGCCCGTTCGACCCGTTGGGCTCGAACGGGAGAGAGATCAACCTAACATTCTCCCCCTTGATCTCAACTTTACTTTTAACTTTATACTTTCTAGTTTATCTGTTTCATCACATATTGGTTCATAGAGCATGTTTCATCGTCACGGCTTAATTGCCGTTAGAATCATACAGCTACAACATACTTTATGTTCAGAAACAAATTCTGTTCCTTTTGGGCCTATCCAGGAATCATAAGGCTTTCCCTTAAACCCATGCCGGCTAAGTGTTCCTTGAACACATTGGGTGGTAAGCCTTTCGTTAGCGGATCCGCAAGCATATCTTTTGTCCTTATATGCTCGAGACTTATAGTTTGATCCTGACAACATAATACCTTATCTCTATTGTTTTGGCAGCATTACTCGACTTGTTGTTGTGAGCGTAAAATACTGCGGGCTGGTTGTCACAGTACATCTTTAGTGGTTTGTGAATACAATCTACCACTTTCAAGTCGGGTACAAATTTCTTTAGCCATATCGCCTGCCCCGTGGCTTCGAAGCATGCTATGAATTCTGCATACATCGTGGATGATGCAACTATCGACTGTTTGGAGCTTTTCCACGAAATAGCTCCCCCAGCGAGGGTGAATATGTATCCTGACGTGGATTTTCTATCATCTCTGTCCCCCTCAAAATCTGCGTCTGAATACCCTTTTATCTCTAGGGAATCACTTCTCCTGTATATTAGCATGTAGTCCTTCGTGCCTTGCGCATAACGCAATGCTTTCTTTACCATCTTCCAGTGCTCTAGGCCTGGATTCTCTTGATACCTACCGAGTACCCCGGTGATAAAAGCTAAGTCAGGGCAAGTGCACACTTGTGCATACTGTAAGCTGCCAACTGCCGAAGCATATGGTACTGCTTTCATTTGATCGATCTCATACTGGTTCTTGGGACATTGAAATTTCCCAAAACTATCGCCCTTGATTATTGGAGCAGGTGTGGCTTTACTCGCATGCATATTATACTTTTTAAGAACCTTTTCTAAATATGCTTGCTGAGATAGTCCTAAGACTCCATTGTTCCTATCTCGGTGAATTTCTATGCCCAAAACATATGATGCTTCACCAAGATCTGTTATGTCAAAATTTGAGGATAAGTATTTCTTTGTTTCTTGTAGTAGACTAACATCACTACTAGCAAGCAGGATATCATCCACATACAAGATTAGGAAAATATATTTCCCATTTTTAAACATTGCATAAATGCAATTATCCTCAATATTTTCTTTAAATCCAAAACTTTTAATCGTTTGATTAAACTTTAGATACCACTGCCGAGAGGCTTGTCTTAATCCATAAATGGATTTCTTCAGGCGGCATCCCATATTTTCCTTGCCTTCCATGATAAAACCCTTGGGTTGTTTCATGTAGACCTTTTCTTTTAAATCACCATTCAGAAATGCCGTCTTAACATCCATTTGATGTAACTCTAAATCAAAATGAGCAACTAATGCCATTATGATTCTGAAGGAATCCTTACATGAGACTGGAGAAAATGTCTCATTGTAATCTATCCCTTCTCTTTGTGTAAATCCTTTTGCCACGAGTCGCGCTTTATACTTTTCTATATTCCCTTTAGAGTCATACTTAATTTTGTAGACCCATTTACAGCCTACTGTTTTGGCTCCTTTAGGAATTTCCTCTAAGTCCCAAACATCTTTGGAACTCATCGATTTCATCTCGTCTTCCATTGCCTTCATCCACTTCGATGAATGAGGGCTTCTCATGGCTTCTTCATATGAGGTGGGATCTTTTTCCATGTGAACCATTTCTGTGTTATAAACTTTAAAGTCAGTAGAAATAGCTGACTTTCTTGGTCTTGTAGACCTTCTAAGGGCCTCAGTTTCTGGCACATTTTGTGCCTCAACTTCTGGCACTTCTACTAAAATTTGCTGTTGCACCTCCCTTTCATGCTCAACAACGGGTTCAGTCGGCTCCTGACGGACAGGTTCCGGGTCTTCCCCCATAGCTGTCATGGGTGGAGTTGCAACTGGTAGTGAGAAAAATGGCTCCTGAATCATCGGATTAGGTGCATGCACCCTCTTCTCCTCAAGATCAAATTTCCGAGCTACCAAGCTCCCCCTCATCATTTTGTCCTCTAAGAAGACTGCATGTCTTGTTTCTACAAACTTTGTATATCTGTCAGGGCAGTAGAAACGAAAACCTTTTGATCTGTCTGGATAGCCAATGAAGTGACAACTTACTGTTTTGGGATCTAACTTTGCAATGTTTGGATTAAACATTTTGGCCTCAGCAGGGCACCCCCACACCCTGAAGTGTTGTAGGGAGGGCACCCTTCCTGTCCATAGCTCGTATGGTGTTTTGGGCACCGATTTGCTTGGTACTCTATTGAGAATGTGAATGGCAGTTTCAAGCGCCTCCATCCATAATCCCACTGGCAAGTTGGAATAACTCGTCATGCTGCGCACCATATCTATAAGTGCACGGTTGCGCCTTTCAGCTACTCCATTCTTTTCTCCCGGAATGGGATACATTAAAAGCACATGAGTTATCATATCTTTTTCTTGCCAGAATTTCTCCCGCCATACGGGATTTTTGACATAATATTATGTCAGCTTTACCCCGTTACACAGGTATTTTCCCAGACTTTTCCTGCCATGCGGGTTTTATTATAATCATCTTTTCCCGCCATGCGGGTAATTCCCTGTAAGAGAACATAAATGCCAGAATGGGCTCTTTTGACTGCATATTCAACTATCAAATTGAGGAATAAATCCGAATGCTCTTTGACACACATGCTTGATCCGACGTTGGTCAAATTAAACACGCATGTTGCTTGTTTCATCTCAAATCATGTTGACTGAAAAATCTTCTTCATAGAGAGTACATGAAAGACATTCATCAACCAAGACTCTCAATGATCTATCTCTTTTCTTTTGATGCCATTCTTTAGAGAGAACATACTCCCTCATGTTATGACCTTTCTTGGTCATCTTTCGGGTCACAAGTACCCAGCCATTCACTTTCACGAATGAAAGCATGGAAAACTTTTAGTCTGAAAAAACTTAGCCAATAATCAACAATAATGGGCTTAAAAATAACCCTACGTTGGTCTGGTTAAAAAAATGCACATTAAACTTTTGAAACTTTCTTTTATATCCTAAATCACAGTTGTGGCAGAATTAGAATAAACATCATCCTTCAACATTAATTCCATATCACCGTTGGGCGGAAATGGAAATAATGCATATAACTCATAAACAATGTGAGGATAGTATTTCTATTAAACAACTTTGCTAAGAATTAATCATCATCATCAACATTATTGCAGCGAGAACAAGAAATATACATTTCTCTAGTTCAAGAGCATTTCTTGATCTTTATCCGTTCTCTAAAAATTGATCACTTTGATACAAAATTTATCAGAGATTTAAACTTTGAACATAAGACTCATAGAATTATAGCACTATTATCATCAACGTTGGTCAGAAAATAACAATACCATATTTTAACTTTAAAACAAATATCTTTCTTTTGTCATAGCGGAAACTATCTGCATCTTATTTCACCCACAGGGGAAAAACATTGCTATGAACATTTCTTTCAATTAAATTTTCCCGTTGGTTCCAATTTAATTGGAGGATAAAACTTTTACTTTGCAGCGGAAACTTTACAATATTCTATTCAAAAACAATTCTGTACTCTTTTACTCTCTAAGCAATTTTAACCGGTTGGTTCAAAAATGCATTAAAGAAGCAACAATTTAATCTTTTACTTTAGTTCTATTCACTTTTAAAAGAGCACTTTTATTTTTCTTTTGCAGCGGAAAAACATGAATAAAAATAAGTCATGAACTTTTTATTCTTTACAGAAATTTTTCTTTGACCGAATAAAAAAATCATGAACTTCTTAATTTTGTTTATAAAATTCATGAACTTTCCTTTTTCTGAAAATTTCAGAACTTTCATTTTCTTTGACCGAATAAAAAATCATGAACTTTCATTTTCAGAACCTTTTCTGTTTACTTTTTTCTTTTCTATTTTCTAAACAGAATATTCGTTGGAAAAATTTGTATAGAAAAGCTATTGTAAATCCGCCAAAAAAAAGTGGACAGAAATCTATATATATAAAAAATTGCAGCTGGCCCGTGGCCTGCTCTTGCGCGCTCTGCGCGTCAGAGCGTCGCGCCTGGCCGAAAACGGCCCAGCCCAGCGCCCGCCAGCGGCTGCAGCTTGAGCCCAGTCGGCTCCCCTTTTCGGCCCAAAGGCCAAGCCGTGCGCTAGGGATTCTTTCTGGGTCGTCCGATGCAATCAGACGGCCGAGCGTCGATTTCG
Source organism: Triticum aestivum (assembly GCF_018294505.1). Taxonomy (NCBI): domain Eukaryota; kingdom Viridiplantae; phylum Streptophyta; class Magnoliopsida; order Poales; family Poaceae; genus Triticum; species Triticum aestivum. The sequence continues at coordinate 423,532,581 of NC_057814.1, read as the reverse complement.
CTCGGTCAAAAACGGCTCGCCAGCGAGGCCGAGGGGAAACCCTAAATCATTCTTCCCCTCGTGCGCCGCTCGCCTTCGTCTTTCTGCTCGCCCGAGCTTCGCCGGCAACGGCGTCGAGCGCCACCGCACCGCGCCCGGCCGCCGGCGACGGCGTCTAGTGCCACGGCGCCGCGCCGTGGCTCCTTCTCTTCCCTTTTCTTTGACAGAGAGAGAGATGCGGCGGAGCCATCATCTGCTCCTCTCCCGCAAGGCCACCGGCGACGGGGTCGAAAGGCCACCGCGCCGCGCGCCTCTGTTTCCTTCCCCCCACTGCACCTTTCTCGCCCGCTCGCTCCTCTCTCGCCCGCAACGCCCGGATCCGGCTCCTCAAGCCACGCCGGCGCGGCGAGCCAGGGCGGAGCGGCGAGCTGGGGCGGTGCAGCGAGCCGTGGCCGGTCCCCTGCGAGCCATCCACTTCCCCCTCCCCACTTCGATTCTGCGAGAGAGAGGAAAACGGAGAGGCTCGGCCGGGCTACCCCATTCCTTTTCAGCGAGAGTAAGAGGAGCGCGGCCAGATTGCGCCGTGGCCATCCTCCTCGCCGGTCGCGCGTTCTCCCTCAGCGGTGAGCGCACCGCCGTCGAGGGACTTGGCCGCGGTGCTGGTCCCTTTCTTTTTATTGTCTTTTACTTTTCTTTTCCGGCAAGCCGTTGAGTTAGCTCCGGTGGTTCTTCGTCCGACGCCTCGGCTTGCCGATGCGCGTCCGGATCGAGAGGAATGGCGCGGCCGTAATGGCGGCGCAACTTTTCCGGTGAGGTCCGAGGCCCCTTCTCCGATGATTTACTTTGCCCTGTCTAGGGTTCTTGGGGGGAAGGAAGGGATCTTTCTTTCTCTGTAATTCTTTGTACCGAAAATTCTTAGCCTAGCATGGCTCTGATACCATTGTTAGATCCACTGGATCGTGTAGGCTTAGGTATTCACGGTAGTCCTACCTTCTCCTTGTCCAGATGAGCTCGATCCAGCGCTGGCCATGGTGAAGTAGGGGCCGGTGATGGCAGAGAGATGGCGGCAGTGGTGTGCTTCCCGTGAGCACCGCGCTAACCCTAGATCGGTGGGATTGTAGGTAGGGATTGTGGCAGCGATTAACCTCGTCCTTTGCGCCCCGGCCCCCACCTCTGTTTATATAGCGCGGGTCACAGGGGCCCACCAACCATGGTTTGGTTGGGCGCCCCCGATCAGGGCGCGAGTCAAGGGCCCGTTCGACCCGTTGGGCTCGAACGGGAGAGAGATCAACCTAACATGGGCATCACTTGGTGTGTCAGCACCGTCTTGAGCATGATCTTGCCCTTGGTCTTGTTCATGAGGTTGAGGGCCTTCACTTTGTTCTTCGAAAGCGTGTGGGCCTTGGGTTGGTGATGGCTCCACTTGAGTGGAGCATTGTCCTTCTCCTTCGGCCACAAGGGGTTCCTCAATGGGTAGGATAAAACCAACACCCATTCTTCTTATGGCTTGAGGAGAAATTTCATCACCTACATCACAAGTGCCACTTTGCTCCACTTGGGAGCCGTTATTCTCATCAAACTCCACGTTACACGTCTCCTCAATAAGTCCCGTGGATTTATTGAGGACACAGTAAGCATGAGAGTTTGTAGCATAACCAACAAATATGCCCTCATAAGCTCTAGCCTCAAATTTAGACAACCGAACACCTTTCTTGAGAATGAAACACTTACACCCGAACACCCGAAAGTACTTGAGGTTGGGTTTGTTACCGGTGAGTATCTCATATGGAGTCTTGTTCAAGCCCTTGCGGAGGTAGAGCCGATTGGATTCATGACACGCGGTGTTGATGGCTTCGGCCCAAAAGTTGTATGGAGACTTGAACTCCGCCATCATGGTCCTTGCCGCATCCATCAACGTCCGGTTCTTCCTCTCCGCAACACCGTTTTGTTGAGGGGTGTAAGGTGCGGAATATTGATGCTTGATCCCCTCATCACTAAGAAACTCATCCACGGTGTAGTTCTTGAACTCGGTGCCGTTGTCACTTCTTATTGTCAAGATCTTTGCATTGTGTTGATGTTGGGCTTCATTTGCAAAGTCAATGACGGTTTGTTGGGTCTCGCTCTTCCTCTTGAAGAAATACACCCAAGTGTATCTTGAATAGTCATCCACAATCACCAAGCAATACTTCCTACCCCCAAGACTATCAAAGGATTGAGGCCCAAAGAGATCCAAATGAAGGAGCTCCAAAGGCCTCTTCGAGTAAATGATAGTCGTGGGAGGGTGAGCCTTCTCATGTAGCTTTCCTTCGATACAAGCACTGCAAGCACGATCTTTAGCAAAGCTAACATTCGTTAGTCCACGAACATGGTCCCCCTTGAGAAGACTTTGCAAGGATCTCATATTGACATGGGCTAAACGGCGATGCCAAAGCCATCCCACGTCAACTTTAGCCATTAGGCATGTCGCGATCTTAGTGGGTCGCTCCGAAAAGTTAATCACATATAGACCGTTCTCGACATGCCCAACAAAGGCTACGATATCAATATCAAAGAAAGTGGCAAAGCCCATGATTGCAAGTTGACGAACGGAAAGTAAATTGTATGCAAGGGACTCAACAAGCATGACCTTCTCGATCGTGAGATCATGAGAAATGACAACCTTTCCGAGTCCCACTACCTTAGAAGACGAGGCATCACCCCACTCGACATTGGTGGGCATAGATGGAGTCTTGTGCACGTCCACCACCAAGTCCTTGCTTCCGGTCATATGATTTGTAGCTCCACTATCGAGCAACCATGATCCCCCACCGGAAGCAAACACCTACAAGAGATCAATGCTTGGTTTTAGGTACCCATTTTGTAATGGGTCCTTTGATGTTAGTAACAAGGGTCTTAGGAACCCAAATAGACCATTCAATATACTCATGAGGAGAACCAACAAATTTGGCATAAACATGCCCATCACTAGCACGGCATAACACATAAGAAGGATTAAAGTCGCCGGCTTTGTTGGGAGGGGTGGCATTGCCCTTCTTGACACCGCCACCCTTTGCATTGTTCTTCTTCTCCTTGGAAGCACCCTCTCCCTCCTTCACAAAAGTTTGCTTGAGAGGAGGAGGTCGTTTGGTCTTGTCATTCTTCTTCTTGTTCTTGGGCTTGGGTGCTAACCCAATCCCCTCCTTGGCCACAACTTCCTTTTGATTGCTCAAAAGGTCGCTGAGGTTCTTCTCACCTTGTATGCATGACACAAGGCCTTTCTCAAGTTGCTCCTTCAACTTAGCATTCTCCTCAACAAGATGCACATGCTCACAACAAGGGTTAGTAGCATTTGCATTATCAATTAACACCATATGATGAAAGGTGGCTTTCTCCTTGGTTAGCTTCACTTGGAGTTGATCATGAGACTCCTTGAGGCTAGCATGAACACCCTTCAAGACTTTGTGAGCCTTGTCGAGAATGTCAAACTCCTCTTTGAGTCTCGCAAGATCAACTCCAAGCTTTGCCTTCTCGGAGTTTAGCACACGAGAAACAACAAGAGCATGATCAAGATCTTTCTTTAACTTAGCATGATCATCGTTGTGTGACTCCTCAAGAGCCAAACGAAGACCACACTCTTCGTCAAGAGCATTGGAAAGATCCGAAATCTCATCGGCATAGTCACGACTATGCCCCTCCATCTTAGAGATGGTATCTTCGTGAGCCTCGATCATGTCATTGGCTTCACCAAGTTGTTCCAAGAGAGCAACGAAGTGCTTCTTGGATTTACCATTGAGTTTACCCATAAAGGTCTCAAACTCATTCTCCTCCACATTTGTCCCCTCATGTTCATCAATGCTATCCGTCGAAGAAGGATGATTAATGATGGTAGTTTTGATGTTGGGGGTTACCTTGTTGGTGGCTTTAGCCATGAGGCACTTGGCGGTGATGTTCTCATTGGGTGAGTCAAAGAGAGACACCCGTGGAGTCGTCGCAATGGCAACGGAGGCCATGGCAACCGACTCACCATCTTCATCATCGTCATCATCCTCATTGTACTCTTCTTGTACCACCAATGCCTTGGGAGGAGTCTCTTGGTGAAGTTGCTCTTGTTGGGGAACGACTTGGCCTTGTCCTTTCGGATGAGCTTGCCACCATTGTCTTCCCTCTTCTCGTAAGGGCACTCCGCAACAAAGTGGCTCACATTGCCACAATTGAAGCAAGTCCTCACTCGTTGCTTGCCCTTTGCGCCACTTGAATTGTTCTTGTTGAAGTTTGGCCTTGAGTTCTTCTTGCTCCAAAATTGCCTTGAAGCAAGAGCCATGTGTTCATGATAGGCATACTTCGTATCTTCGAGGTTGCTCTCCTCTTCTTCCTCTTCATCCTCTTCCTCCATACTAACCTTGGCCTTTAGAGCAAGGTTGGGCTTCTTTACTCTTTGAGAGCGAAGAACCGCATTGTCGGCGGTCTTGTCCAAGATGCTCATAGCAACGAACTCATCCAACACTTCACTTAAGGACAAGGTGTGGAAGTCCGGCCTTTGACGAATGACGGAGGACATGGCTTTGTGGTAGGGCATCATTGCCTTGAGGAATTTGCGCTTGATCCAATTGTCATCCGTGTCCTTACTTCCATGATCTCAGAGAGAGACCGTGAGTTTAGTTACTCTCTGATAAAGCTCACGAGGTTCTTCATCTTCTTTCATTGCAAACTCATCGGCTTCATCTTGCACCACTTCATAGTTGGAGCGTTGAATGCTTGCGCTTCCCCGATAGAGGGAAACCACTTGGTGCCAAGCATCTTTGGCCATGGTGTAGGGCCGGAGATGAGGAAGATCTTCGGGTGGGATTGCTTCTTGGATGATGAAGAGAGCATTCTCATTGAATTGATTATCCACGGCTTCTCCAGGAGTGAAGTTACTTCGGTCATGCGGATAGAAACCTTCTTCAATAATTCTCCAAAGGTTAGTGTTCACATGATTTAAATGACGCTTAAAACGATAGACCCAAGAATCAATTCTACATTCTTCTCAATCTTAGGGGCCGGGCCGGCATGATTCAAATGAGTGGAAGGAAGCGGTCCACCATAGACAAGTGGAGGTTCCACATGGGCAAAGATGCTGGTGCCATTTTTACCACTAGAAGAAGGAGCTTTCTCGCTAGTAGCTTCCCCCTTGTCGGAGGTAGCATCCGTCACCTTGTTAGCGGGATCACCCACTTTCAACGGTGCGGTGGAAAGTTTAAACCCTTCTAAGTATTTATTAAACATGCTTTCGACCTCGGCCATCATGGAGGTTTTCAATGTGTCCAACGCCACATTGAATTCCTCACGAGAGACCGTGGTTCCCCCATCTCCCGTAGACGAGACCGGATTCACACCGGAGTGCTCCTCCACACCGTCTACGGCGTCAACCATACTCTTCGGATGGTAAAGTCCTTAATAAAGAGACGAGGCTCTGATACCAGTTGAAAGGATCGATATAGTTGACTAGAGGGGGGGTGAATAGGCAATTAACAATTTTTAGCTTTTCTTTACCAATTTAATTTTTGCATCAAAGTAGGTTGTCTAGATATGCAACTAGGTGAGCAACCTATATGATGCAACAACAATAGGCACACAAGCGAGCAAGAGATATAACACAAATAAGCTTGCACAAGTAAAGGCACGAGATAACCAAGAGTGGAACCGGTGAAGACGAGGATGTGTTACCGAAGTTCCTTCCCTTTGAAGGGAAGTACATCTCCGTTGGAGCGGTGTGGAGGCACAATGCTCCCCAAGAAGCCACTAGGGCCACCGTATTCTCCTCACGCCCTCACACAATGCGAGATGCCGTGATTCCACTATTGGTGCCCTTGGAGGCGGTGACCGAACCTTTACAAACAAGGTTGGGGCAATCTCCACAACTTAATTGGAGGCTCCCAACGATACCACGAAGCTTCACCACAATGGACTATGGCTCCGCGGTGACCTCAACCATCTAGGGTGCTCAAACACCCAAGAGTAACAAGATCCACAAGGGATTAGTGGGGGGATTCAAATTTCTCTTGGTGGAAGTGTAGATCGGGGCCTTCTCAACCAATCCCTAGAGAATCAACAAGTTTGATTAGCTAGGGAAGGAGATCGGGCGAAAATGAAGCTTGGAGCAACAATGGAGCTTGGAGGTAGAAGAGGTGGTCAACTAGAGGAGGAAGACACCCCTTATATAGTGGAAGAACAAATCCAACCGTTATCCACCAACTCAGCCTGCGCAACGCGGTACTACCGTACCTGAGGCGCGGTACTACCGCAGGGGCACGCGGTACTACCGCAGGGCCCCGCGGTACTACCGCCCACGCAGCAGAGACCAGAACAGCCTAAAATGCACTAAAGCAAAGGGCGGTAGTACTGCTGGCGCGGTACTACCGCTCCCCCTTGCGGTACTACCGCAAGGCAGGGGCTGTCCAGAGATGGGAAGGCACGGATATAAAAAATTACATCCGTGGCTACTTCCGCAGAGTTGGAGTCGATGCAAAAACCCGACGCGGTAGTACCGTAAGCCAGCAGCAGTACTACCGCGCGAGGCGCGGATGTTAAAAATTACATCCGCCCCTTACTGCCGCGTACTTGCGGAACTAAGTCAGATACCACGGTACTACCGCGCCCTGTGCGCGGTACTACCGTGATGGGTGCCGCCCACCAGCGAGAGGATGGCAATATCTGTACTGCGGCCACACTACCGCTTACTAGAAGCGGTACTACCATGGGCCCTTGCGGTACTACCGCAAGGTCCTGCGGTACTACCGCTCTAAGGAGCAGTACTACCGCACGCCCTAGTTCAGCAAGCAAGAGCAATATTTGCATAGACAAGGAAAACATAGGATACTCCAAAGGCTAGAGGAAAGGAGGTGCAAAGGAAGATGTGTACGTGATGAATCCACCCAACCTTTCCAACGCGGACCCCCTCTTAATAGTACGGCTTCCCTACAACTCAATACCAATGAAAAGAACCGAAGAGAAACGCCTTCTTCCATAGCCTTGGAGGGGAACCAAATCATCTTGTGCCTAGTCAATATATCTGAAATATTCGATGCACATGATTAGTCCGCAAAAGCATTGTCATCAATCACCAAAACCAACTAAGGGATAAAAATGCCCTTACAGCCTCTGAACGGGTGCGCCTCGTCGCCCCGGTCCCGCCGGTGTCCTTATATTAGCCGGAGCCCGTCGGAGTTGCCCGCACCGTCGAAGACCACCGTCGCTCGCCCGCCTCTGTTTCTCCTCTGGCGCCGCCCGTTGCCGCGTCCCGGCGCCTTCCCGCGCCTCCCTCTGGCCAGGAACGGGTGCGGCGGGCCCCGCCGCGGCCGCCGGTGTGCTCGGCTCGGCCGGAGACGGCAGGAGCCGGCCGGCCCGTCGCCGGCTTCGCCTCTCCCCTCTGCTCCTCTGTCTTTGGTCGGGTAGAGCCGGACGCAGCACGGCGGCGAGCAGGCAGGGAGCGGCGAGGAGAGGAGCAAGGCGGCGAGCGGGGAGATGCGGGGCGGGGGCCGGCGAGGAGAGGAGCAAGGCCGGCGAGGGGAGATGCGGGGCGGTGGAAGGAAGAGAGAAAGGAGAGGAGACAGGAGAGAGGGGAGAGAGAGGGGCTGCAGGTGGGCTTGCGCATGCAAAAGGCGAGCGCCGGCGTTCCCAGCTGCCCCGCAGGGAGCTGGGTGTGGGGTGGGCGCGCCGGCCGTAACATTCGCTAAATCCGGCGAAAAACGAGGTCCTGAGTGCATGGCTGGGATTTTTTTACAACCGGCGCTAAAAAGATGCTGAGGGGGCTGTCGGGGGGCCGGCTGGAGATGCTCTCACCCTGCACGACCCCGCAGATTTCGCGAACCGCAAACGCAACCGTCCACGATTCGCGTTCGGAGTCCCAACGGGCCACGGCGGTAAAACCGCGCCGCAATAACCGGAAACAGATCGAGATAGCCTTCCCTTCCCACCGCGCGGCAGCCGTCGCAATCCTGGTCCTTTTGCTTGGACGTTCTGTTTCCCGATTCTTTTCCAATCCGGTCTCCTGCCTCCCCACGCGTCGTTGGCCAGCAGCGCCTATAAGTACAAGGGCCCCGGCCTCCGCTTGCACAGCCTGCTTTTTCTCTCTGTTTCTTTCTCGCCAGCCCCAGCCTTCGCCCTCCTCTGCTTTGCGGCGGGGTTTGCTAGGGTTTACCTAGCGGCCAGAGGCGAGTTCGTCCGTCGTATCAAGCTACGGCCAAGTTCTTTGGTGGAGGAGGTGCAGATTCTTGTCTCGAGGAGTCGGGCGTGGAGGACTTGATCTCCCCTCCTTCATCGCCGGGGCAGACTGCCGCCAGGTAACGCTCGTTTTCTACTCCCGATCTGATCTTTTCTAGAGCTGTATGGTCATATGGTTGTGTTCATGTTCTTGCTGCTGCTGTGATTGTGCTCGTGTCCTATTTTTGTTTCGAGCTTGGGAGGGTAATGGTCCAAGATTGTTTAAGGATTTCCTAGTCGATTTAGTCCTGTTTGTGCTTGGAAAATTGGTTTCTGCTTAGGGATGTGGCCGTCCGAGCACTGTAATTGCTCGCATTGTGTCAAACAGATTCAAGTTGGTAGAAATAGGCCGTGAATACAGCAGATGTCTTTTTTTTTGCGAAAGTACAGTAGATGCCGTATGGCATACGCGCCTGCCATGAAGGGCTTTGGGTATTTTTGGATGGTTATCAAAATCAACCATCATCACAAAAAGATAGAAAACCAACCGTAGTTTCTAGTTGCATACCAAATCTAAAATTTCCATGTACGCTGATTCTTTTACTCTGCGCATAACTCCTCATACCAAGGAGGGCATAAGTTTGTTTTTTTGGACTAATTTGCCCCTGCGCATGAGTAAGCATGAGTATCAGGAATAAATGTTCCTGGTTGGCTGGTCCTCCTCTCTTTTGTTGGAAACTGGCCCAATTTAATGTGGCAGAAGTGGATGGGGCGGGGCCTAAAAGGAAAATGTGAAGTAGGAGAAAACCTCATGTTGGTCAGCTTGATTTGCCATTGATCCGGCGAAACATGCATCGAAAATATTGAGTAGGACCATGGCTCACCCGAACCTATGCCGTCACACATCAATGGGCAGCATTTTTTGAGATCAGTGCATGCCAAGCTATCATCCCCTTCAAAAAGGCGAACCTACACTGCCCTACGAACAAGCTGGCCAAGACAAGGATTAAGTTAAACTGTGAAATTTGAATGTTAATCAGGCCTTAATCCACATTGTTTGAACCATGGGTTTGGATGGACCATAGTCTCTCCTCCTCTCAACATGAATTACTTTTAATGTCTTGCTATGATCTATGAGTAGGCGTTGTATTTTATTTTTGGAAGAAAAATGGAAGGGTAAAACCACAACGTAATTCTTTCAAATACTCCAAATCTGCCATTCTGTAGAACAACCGAGATTGATATTAGTAAAGTAGTACTCCCGTTTCTAAATATAAGTCTTTTTAAAGTTTCAACATGAACTACATCCGGATGTATATAGACATATTTTAGAGTGCATTTCCACTTATTTTGCTCTGTATGTTGTCCATAATGGAATCTCTATAAAGACTTATATTTAGGAACAAGACTTATATTTAGGAACAGAGGGAGTAGAATCTTGTGGCGTAGATAGTTTGCTAGGTGAATCTTTCCATTCTTGATCGTAAAACTCTCTTGTATCACTTGAATCAAAACTTAAGGCGCCCTACATATAATCCCGTACCTCCATCGTTTGTTTGGTCTAGTTTAATTTGTCTCTCTTTCGTTGTCATATTGTGCCCTACTCATGTAACAGTCGGTGGCGTGGCAACTATAGGTTGGTTCATAGTTGTGAAGTAGCGGGTGGGGTCATGGAAACAATGAGTAAGGTGTCTACATCGATGACTAGGGTGAAAACAAAGGTAGCTAATTGTGCTTAGGAGGCCATGAAAAGTAGCGATGATGCAGTTGTGGAATTGATTTACATACCAATTTGGAGGGCCTCAGGAAAATATGTCTACCCTTGCCGAGGCAAGCGAACCTTACATACATTGGTGGCAAAAAAAAAACTAAAACAAAAGCAATTTTATAGGATGCAACTAGAACTTATTTTTAATATTTTTGTTCTATTGACATTGATATTACTTTTGTAAATAAAATAAATTGTAAATTTAATTTGGATGGAACTACGTTGAATAAATTTAAATAGTTAATCTCTAGCATAGTGCTTTCTAAAATTAGTCGAGATAAAAACCAAGGTTTGGTGGATACCATGAAGGTGTCACAAAAATGTAATGTTTGTGTTGCAAAAGGTTATTATTGAACTTGTATTTGTACTTTCATGTCATCAAATTTCCTTATTTTTTGCATCGCTAAGCCCCACACACTTACTGGGGTCAAAATGAATGACTAAAAGGACGTTAGATAGAGATCATTCCTCAAATGTGTTCAAGTCATGGGAATAGATTAGATAGAGATCAATCCAATTGTGAAAAGTGCAACTTATGTGTGCTGTGCAAAATGTGTTTGATGTGCCATCAATCTCATATAATGTAGCCCCCTTCACCACTTTAACTATGTTACCATTAGGTTGGCACTCTTATAGACTCATATAATGTAGCCCCCTTCACCACTTTAACTATGTTACCATTAGGTTGGCACTCTTATAGAAGTGTCTTTTGTTGTAAAAGTTGGTTTACAAGTTTCTTTTGTGTTTAGAAAGTATATTTTACATATTTTTTTAATTTCTTTTAGTGATTATTCAAAGAAAAATGGGGAGTCGAAGACAACATAGTGTCAACAACTTTGGTCCAAGATTGAGAAAGCCGTCCATAAGCAAGGCACCAGGCAAACTCAAGAAAAAGTGCCTTGAACAATTCAAGAGAACTCAGCAGTCGTTTAGGGTGGCGTATGACGAGCCTAGCCATGCTAAGGCAGCGTCTCGACCAAATGTCTCGTCACGTTCTCCATGGCCAAACAAAGGTACGGCTTCCCCACGGGGAAATGTCGAGAAGTCTAAGCCCTTCTTCTCTAGGAAGAATACCCAAAAGGTTAGTCCATCTCGCGCAGTGCCTAGCGCAATGCCTAACAGTGGCATTGATTCTTTGCAAAAGAATACTACCAAGTTTAGAACCTCTCCCTTTATGTCAAATAGTGGTAATAGATCGAGGCCAAACAATGGCATGGGTTCTTCGGCAAAGAATGTGGAGTCTTACTCAAGGTTAAATAACATTGAAGCTCCTCGGTCAAAGAATACCAAGATGTTGGGATCCTCTTACTCAAGACCCAATGATGAGATGGCTCCTCAGTCAATGAAAGCTAGGCCCTTCTCCTCTGGGTTGAATTGTGGGTCCGGTTCTTTGGCAAGGAACATAGTAAAGTCTAAGCCCTCTTTAGATTCAAATTCCACATTTGGTGTTTCAAAGAAATTGTACCCCTCTTTGATGGTTTGCAACTCACGAAAAGAAGACCATCCGATGGCGATGGAAGCTACAAATTCCAACTCAGCTTTGAAGGGTAAAAAAGTCATGGAAGATATCTCTATTTCTTTACCTAGTAAGAAACTTTCAACTCACCAAACGGTCGAGGCATCATGCATGGTTGATTCAATCGGCGGGTGCATTCGAGTTGATAGTAGAAAGTACAAGTCTAGCCTTTCAGAGCATGGAAGAACCGATGTGTACAAATCTAAGAGTAAGAGGATGGAGCCGTTGTTGGAAGAAAAGTTTGAGGCACATGGGGTCGCTAGATTGAAAAAATCCATTAATAAACTTAACAATGAGAACACTAGCCTCGGGGAGGATAAAAGGACCGTTGATGACAAGTTTAATAAGAGGAAGAGGACCGAGAATTGTAGTAAAACAAACAATAAGAGTAGATTCGTAGTACTTGATGATGAAGACGATGATGATGGTGATCAAAATCTCATCGGTAGTAAAAGTGGTGCTGCTGGATTGAAAACACAGAATTATGGTTCAGAACCTTCAAAGCCACATCACTATTGTTCCCTGCCCATCGATGAACCTATTTGGAGGTAAAACATATGCCCCCTTTTTTTCTTCAATTTCCCTTTTTTCTCCTGATTTCACATGTTGCAAATGCTCGTCCCTATATGCTGATATTTTTGTTGTTTTATTATTCAACAGTGGAATCATTAGGATAGGCAGCGGAAAATTTGTTTCGTTGGCTGCACATTTGTCAACCAAATACTGTGAGAAGGTGTGGAAATTGTCAAGATCACTTGAGCCAGTGGTTGAAGTAACAAAGCTTTCTAGACTGGAGGGTTGGCCGAAGAGCTTTGAGGCATCAAGGCCCACTGATGACAACATTGCGTTGTATTTATTGCCCACCGAGATGAGGTGTCTTTATTACTCTTTGCTATTTATTTTCCTACCATCTTTTGCACCATTTGGATTCTAATCATTTTTGTCTCTATCCCTAGGCAAGATGCAGACCTGGATCAACTTGTTAAAGAAGTCGTGGAGAATGATATGGTCCTACGAGCTATTGTTGGTGAAGCTGAGATGCTGATATTCCCATCTATTCTACTGCCTGAGCAACACCAAAGTATGTGTTCTTCTCTTTCTGGAAAGATGCTAGTAACAGAATATGATTGATGTTCCTGATTTCTAGTCACAACCCTACCCATACGCAACCATTCAATCATCTAATAGAAATAGTTCAATTATCCAGAATCACTATCTAAGCTTTTCCCTACTGTGTATATTTGGCTCAATGGTTAAGTGACTTACCATGTTTGTCTTTGTTTGGTTGCAGCTTTCCAAGGAAAACCCTACCTGTGGGCGGTATTTAAGCGCAGAATAGTGGAAGAGGAACAACATGGCAAAGGACATCGTGCACAGGAGAAGGGAAAACAGCAGGCTTCACATTTCAGTGTGGGAGAAGTGTTAAACATGGAAGCTGGACTTGAAGCTTCTGAGGAACCGGAGATGCAAGGCATGGAGCAGGAACAAAATCCCAAGTTGGCTGGACCCAACGCGCCGAGTCCTACAACTGAAGCTCCTACCGCGGCTGCAGCTACAATGTCTGCAAACCACTGTCAAGACCACTCAAACATGGCTGCTCCTACAGGAGCATTGTTTGGCTTTGTGGTTCAGCGAACTCCGCGACTCGAGCAACTCATCCAAGAGATGCAGCGCGAAGGTGCTGTGATGGTTGCAATGCAAGGGCAGATGATAGGGCCAGGTCTTGGCATGGGCAGGCAGTAGCAACAGGGTTGAGAGGAGGACGATTTGGCTTGGAGGCTGTTGTCGTCCAAGTGGCTAGGCAAGGAAGCTGACTTGGACCCGAGCCTTTGTGTACACCATCGCCTGTGCGTGTCACCAATAGATAGAGACAAATGGGAATAACCGAACCACGTCTACGAAATCAACAGCCGCGACCGACTATTAAGATCCTCGCGACTTCAGTCTTTTGCAACCTGGTATCTAGTTAGAGGTTTAGTTTGGTGTTGGCTAAAATGCATCTAAAAGTTATCATGTCAGCGCATGTGTTCTCAGATGCATTTTGTTCTTCAGTATAGTTCTGCTTGCATCTCCTCCCGTGCTGGTGTCGAACAAGCTTTGGCCTAGTTGCTTTTTGCTTGTAGCATCGATTTTGTTTTTTCATTGTAATCTTTTCTCTCCATCCATGCGTTCCTGTAACACTGGCACTGCTGCCTTTTGCTGCGTGCTGTTGGTCCACTTTTTATTGGCTTTTATTGGCCCGTACACTTTGTATCTCTTTATTTTTGGCCTAGTAGCATTAAAGCATCTATGGTACCAAAATGTGGTGCGAGTAAAATATACCCCCTCCGTCCGAAAATACTTGTCATCAAAATGGATAAAAAGGGATGCATCTAAAACTAAAATATGTCTAGATACATCCTCTTTTATTAATTTTGATAACAAGTATTTCCAGATGGAGGAAGCCCACATCGTGCCGTATAAACCATGTGTTGACGTATAAATGTAATTGTCAGTCAGAAACTGTTGACGTATAAATGTATTGTCTTAGTCCTTTCTGTCAGATTGGTCTTTTGATTGCATTGGCTTTACATGGTATCAGAGCCAAAAGGTCTCGAGTTCGAGATTCAGCTGGTGCAATTAAATTGAAGCCCACTTTCAGTCTAGCTTTGTTGATGTATTGCCTAGTCTCTTTTGTTAGATCAGTCTTTTGCTTGCATTGCCTAGAGCATGCACTCCTACAGAAACCATTCAACGCGGGTTTGTATCAGTCCGCACGATGGCCGGACGTGTTTTCTCCCACAAATTAGAGACCAAGCTTTGCGGGCGTCCGGACTGCTCCCAAGCCCGCTTCTGGCCACCCAAACCCCCACCCGCCCCTTCTGTCGTGGCCCACCCAAACCCCTAACCCACCGCTCCCATGTTTCCCTTCCGATGCACGCGTCGCTTACAACGCCGCATGAAGCACGCAGCGGCCGACATGTCGCGGTATGTGATCAGAGGGAGGGCGATGCTGACCGACGCGACCTCTCGGCAGCCGCCGCTTCAATGCGGACGCAGCTTCCCGAGGAACCAACTCCATCCGTTGCGTCGCATTGAAGTGGGCTGACCGCCCGTTTCGACTAGCCTGGCCGCGGCTATCTGTGCTTCAGCGATGCACATCCGCGTATCTTTCCTCTCTGATCGCCTCCTTCTCTTCGAGCTCCTCTTCCTACAGCGGCGATGTCGAAGTCGTGGTGGTCCGTGCCGGCAGGCTGTGGTTCATCCTCAGGTGGATCTTGGCGCCGACGCTCTTTGGGCCCCTTGGTGTCCTTGGTGACCGGCTCCTTCGGCAAGGAGGATATCATCCTCTCCTCCAGTGACGAGGAGGACTAGAAGTCGTAGCAGCGGTTGCACCTCCTCGCGGAGGAGGCTCTGACGGACGAAGCGGAGCGCTCACTCCATCAGATGGGCCTTGCACCACATCATCGGTGCGGGTCAAGGAGGAGCCGATCCGATGTCCCCACCCTCGTGGGTCAAGCAGGACCCCCCCCCCCCCCCCGCAGCCATGTCTGCGGCGTCCAGGTTGGACTCTGTGTGAAGGACAAGCCCGCGTTACCACCGGCGCACAACTGATACGCGTGCATTAGCGGGCCCTACTCGCCGCCCATCTGCATCCGTCGCCAAGCCATCGAGGAGTTGCCATCGGCCATAAGGAAGGAGCACGGCCGCATCCTCCATTACCTCGGAGACACCGGTTTCGATGGCCCCTCGGGGTTGAGGGTCGTCGTCTCTGAGGAGAAGGCGGTGCGTCAGTGGGCGCGGTACAAACGGCGCAACGCCACCCGCCGTTCCTTGTTTGCCGAGACCGATGAGGCGCCGAAATGGGTTCGCAATGACCCGGACCTCGCCGCCGCGTGGGTCCTTGACCATTCCGTCATCACTAGTGAGACGGACGCCGGAGGTTGTCGCCGCCTCGACAGCGAGATCGTCAAGTATGGCGAGGAGTGGTGTCTTAACGAGACCTCCGACGCCTTAAGGGGCAAGGCCGCAGCTAGGGCTCCACTCGCGCCGTCGGCACTAGCCACGGTGGCACTCCACACCGCGCAGCAGGAGGCGGAGCCGCAACGCCGTGAGCGGTGGGTAGCAGCCGGACAAGGCTGCCGCGACCCTCCGAAGGCATTGCGCCGCTGGAGGGACGACGATGACGACAACGGCGGCGCGGACGACGACGGCGGTGTGACAGGACAAGGCGGCCACACGGTTGTCGTCCGGTATAGAGTTTAGTTTTCTTTTCGAGTTTTTAGTTAAGCGGTCGAAATACCGACCTTTTTATGTAAGTTATCTCCTATTTTTAATGAAATCTGTCATGTTTGCATGAATTTCATCCTGTTAATTCAAAAATTGGTTGAAATGCATGCGTGCGGCGTTGGATGGCCGACTCTCGCATCTGTGTCCACGGACCGGACCCCCCCTGTCCGCGGACAGATGCGGGAGGAAATTTGCGGGTCGCCATTTGAGATGCCCTTATATCACCAAAAAATGTTTAACTACAACATATGATGTAAAATATGTGATGACTAGTACCCCAATTGATGATGTAAAACTATTTGAACTACTAGATCATTTCAAACATAATTCATTGTTCAAAAAATCTTCCGATTCAGCGATTTATCATCCGATTTATCGCTACTCTTGGGGTGACCGATAAGATTATGCCTTATCTTCATCGTTTATCGTTTGGGCCGATTTATCACTATGACAAGCGATTTATCGGGAATCTACCGATAAATCGGGCCTATTCATAGAACTATGTTTGCAAAAACTATTCTTATTTGTGTTTTGTGGACCTTGTTATGCTATATGTACTGTTGTCCTATTTTGTTTGTCATTATACGAGGATTCAAAGGCTAGGAATCAAGGTAACATTTATCTCCAATATTGTTTTGGTGTTGAATATAGCATATTTTAGTGTTGGGAACCTGAGATTTGCAAAAAAATGGCCGATTAATAGTCGACCGATAAAATCGATTAATCGGCCGATTTCCGATTAATCTCTAATCCCCAGCTGACCGAGACGATAACGATAAGCAATATCCTCAAACATAAAACTAACCGTCGCTCTTGAACTGCTCCGAAACTTCTCTTTACTCTGGTTGTTGAAGTCGTTGAACGTCTCGTCCTCCTCCTCCCACTCATCCCAGTCCGACGAGTTAGACCCGACGGGGCCACGGGGGTCACCGTCGAGGGGACGGCCTCGTCCTCCTTCATCGTCTTCTTCCACTCGCCATCACACTTTCATTAGAACTCCTGCTCGGCCTAGACATACTTCAGAATGCTCCTGCGGCAAACCTCACGAGAGTCGCTTCATCACTCTCGCCGGTAGCAATTTGAGTCCCCAGCTTCTTTTTCTTGACTCTCCTTGATCAGTTGTATCCTAAAATTTACCAGCGCGAGGAACTCCGCATCCTCCCGGGTCTTAATCTCCGGGAAGTTTAGCTCTTCCCTCAGCCGGTCGAAACACCAAGTGGCAACGTCGTATGCACGTGCGGCCTCGTCGGCGGACGAGTAGGTGGCGAGCCGGTAGTGACGATCGTCGCACTGGAACTTGGTAGCGAAGTTCTCGGACGGCTTCGTTCGCACACTAAAGTAGCCGGACTTGCTCTTGGACACCTTCAGCGGCATGGTGGCGTGCGGGTGATGCATTGAACCGGGCAGCAGAGTCGCAGGGTGACGACGTGAAGAGTGCCACATATGTTGTGTGGACGGAGCTGCTTCAAATCGGGCGGCGGAGCGACTTTGATTCGGCCGATTTCGAGGCCTGCGGCGTATCCGGTGTCGGCGAGGGTGGGAAGGTCGGATCTAGGGTGCGGGTGGGGGTGCGGTGGGCGGGCGAAACAGCAACGACATGGTACGATGGGAGGGGGAATGAAGTTTTTAGAGGTAGTTGGGAGTTCGTGCGGTGCGACTCTGTTTTACTAGGGCGCGACCAAGTGATGTATATTTGCATTACTTGATGATGTAACAGCTGAGCAATTTTAGATTTTTTTTTGCATACATCATTTATTGGAGGTACGTTTTTTAGCCTTCCTGATGTATATTTCGGTTATTTTGACATCTACACCATCTATTGAACATACTTTTACTCGTTAGAAGCCGTGGAGGAAACTTCCTGGTCTGACATCCAGCTTCGCTCATCACTTAATCCTTAATTTTATTTATATAAGAGAACTATCAAATCATTTTTGATTGAAAAAGGTATTACAAGAACATCCCAAAGAAGGAAAGCATAGCAAAAAGGCTAGTGTAAAACCAAAGAAAAATGTCTGTATATTGAAGGAAAACTAGGTGAAAACCTGAACAACGGCAAGGCATACATAGTTGGACTTAGATCTAAAGGACAGATGACACAGATGCCAATACAATCAACAACAGACAACACACATGGTCGGGCAATACCAACACCACCGCCAACAACAACAAACAAAGTCTTTTAGTTTCGAACTAGTTGGGATAGGCTGAAATTAAAACCCATAAGATCTAGAAACCCAGTCGATAGCTACCTGCCAAGGCTCCCCGGCCATGGAAAGTACGTGGATGAATCCAATTCGAAAAACTAATTTCTAAATGATAAAAAATTCTGCAAAAAAAATTCACACATACATGTAGAAATATGCGCAGAAAGTTTAGCCTTGTGAAAAATTTCAAAACTTTATGGAAAATGGATAAATATTCTCAAAAGGTTGAAAAATGCACTTAGAAAGTTTGGCTAAAAAACAACTTTTTCCTTTGCTTGTGCTATATAGACAAAAAATAGTGTCATTGAACCTATTTAGAAGACAAAAAAAATTCTGGAAAAACTTCAAAACTTTCTGCGCGGATCTAAAAATGGCGCATGTGTGAATATGTATGCGTGAAATTTTGTTTCAAATTTTTTAACATTTTGAAAGAAAAAAATAAATAAAAGTGGGTTCATATGCCCATGGGGTATCTCCTTATCCTTGTGAGTTCATACATCACCAAAGCAAAAAAATAAGGAATCAAAGCTTGTTTGATGAACTTAGGTATCACATTGAAGAAACCCAACAATCTATGAGCTCCTGAAGAAACCGAATTGGAGAACACAAGTTTCACACCCATTTGAAGGAGAAACGGTTCCATAGGAGTACATCTAGGGTGGAGATTTTTTGTGTCTTAGTATGCCTAGGTCTCGCATTAAAGGGGAGACAAGACCTAGGGTTACACGGCTTGCTAACTACTCCCTCCTTTCCGGTTTATAGGGCTCAATTCAAAAATCTCACCAACCAAGGTAGATGGTAAGTGGTGGAATATTTTTTGTAGTTTGCAAAAGCACCTAATTAATGCTCGTGTTTTCCTCAAAAAATTATGTTTATCAATGCACTAATTGCAATGCATGGATGCATAAAGTACATGCATTGGTCAATTTTCTCTTAATACTTGCATGCAATGATTTAATGCACCTTGGAATCTGAACATGTAAAATTGAGCCTTATAAAATAAAAAAACTAAAATTTCGAGATAAACCCTATAAACCGGAAAGGAGGGGTAACGCAGAGCCCTATTCGAATAGGGTGTCCTTGACTTGTACGTCAAGGTGATGATTTTCTAGAAGATGGGGTTCATGCAGGTTGAGGGGCCAGGCTACACCTTAGCTTGTCGGGCCTTGAGACCGGCCTGACGACCAGCTTCCGGTACTATGCACCATCAGGGAGCTCGCGAGAGAGTGGGACAAAGTCGATAGGAGTTCAGAGCAACTTCAACTCGTCGACCCAAATTGTTTGTGCTGTTCGTTTAGGTAAAAACGGACACAAAAGTCAGCCCAATGCGGCGGCGATCCAAACGGATGCGCGTTCACTTTTTGTTCGTGCGACCCATTTCCGGCCCAAATTTGGGCCGCGTTTGCATGGGCTCGGACAAGAAACAGACGCATGCGACGCCCGCCCTTGTCCTCTCTGGCGCGTCAGTCGGTGGCACATTGGCCATTTCATCTTCCTCCCATCGACAGCCAGCACACCCGGCTGCCCCACCCGTCGCCACCGTCACCCAGTTCCGGTGCCCAGTCTAGCCGTCTGCACCCACGTACCTCCCCCCCGCAACACGCTACCTTCCAATTTCGCCACCACCACCCCCGCAGCTCCCCGGTGTTGCCGCCACCAGCCCCTGCCTGCAGCACCCAAGCGCGAGGATGAAAATGTACTCGAGATTCAAATAAAAAAATGGACGCAGGCTGGCCGCGGGGACAAAAATGCGTCCGTACGTTGGATGCGGCCGATCCAAACGCAAAAGGGGGCGGATGAGCCGACCCAAACGGACCAAAAAAAAGGACAAAACCCGCGTCTCTTCAGGTCGGCACGTTGGAGTTGCTCTTAACAAGTTGGTTTTAGGCTGCACCATAAAAAATAAAGGCTCAATGCCTTTTAGAGTGCGTGCTAGTGGGTTGTTGTGATTTCTTCCTATCTCATAGAACGTCTAGTAACAAGAATGTGAAATCATAAATAGCGAAAAATTCATTTTAGCACTTGGGCCTTTTAATGATATATTTTAAAAAGATTTATGTTTTATGGTGTTTGTTAAAGTTGCTCGTATTTTTTTACAACGGAGGCTCATGACGTCCGCAACAAAGCCAACAACCGGATCGAAATTACAGTGAGCAACAAAGGAGAGGCGATAACGACAGCGCGCATTCGGCTCGCTTCAGTGTAGTCGTCGTTAGGTAGTCTACGGATCTGGATATAGTTTTTTTGAACATATTTATTATTATTTTTGGTGTTCATTGACTGTTATGATTAAAGATGAATAGATAGAAAATTTTCTCGCAAAAAAAAAAACTTACACAAGAAAGAAAACGGCATATACGAAGTGCTTGAAGCATCTACAACCGGACTTTGCAAATCCGGCCCCTCAAACGCCCGAAAATCTCTGGAGGTGAGCTCGGATGACGGAGGGAGTGGAGGAAAGAGGAGTGTGAAGTGAGTAGGGTTTGGTCCGGCGAGCGGATGGGGACGAATATATGTGAAATCAGGTGGGCTAGCATGAGCCGAGTCCGACGTGGCGGACGCGTCCGGACGTCTCATATCCTCTTTATATTTGGGCTGGATATGAGGGGTGCCGGTCAGCGCGGACACTGAGGCCCGTCTGAAGCATCCGTCTAAGTCGAAATTTTATGACCGGACTATGGCCGGGTGACCCGTCCGGGCGTTTCAGGAGTGTTCGGGGCGCGCCGGCCCTCTTACACACAGCTCAGAGTCTTCGACCACTTGTAAAAAGGGTAAAATGCTCAGTCACAGGCTTCGACTAAAAAGTGTGGTTGCTCTAGAAGGCCTCTTTATGCTGCCTTTGGTCGCAAGTCCCCGTCTTCCCCTCTACCCGCCGGTTTTACTTGACGCCGACACAAGGCCTGCATTCTCATGTTACTCGGGCGGGTTGGTGTTTGAACTTTGAAGTAGAAGCAAAGACAAAACCAAGAAAGCACATATGTCTACTTCAGTCCCCACACTCACATTCTTGCCATGCAATCCCATCAGTCCATCAATCACCATCTCAACCATTCATGGAGATCATCGCCACCGCGGCTCGCGCGGAGATCGACAGCTCCCGGCCGTTCCAGTCTGTCAGGGAGGCCGTCGAGGTCTTCAGCGGTGTGAGGTACGTGGCAGGTTGCGGCGGCAGCTCCCGTGGCAGCAGCGCATCCAGCTCCAAGTTCAGCGTGCCACGGGCGGCTTCCCCGCCGTCATCCACGTTGCTGGACTGCCTGAAGAAGCTGGAGGTCGACCTCGCGGAGTCCAGGAGCGAGCTGGCGCAACTCAAGCAGAGGCAGTCGCAGATGGAGATGGCCGTCTCCAGCATCGGCAAGCAATTCGCCAACAGCCTGGGGATCTTCTCCGACTCCGTGGAGCTCAAGAAAGGGAAGGAGCTCGCCGTCGTCGAGGTCGGCAGGACCGCGATTGTCGGCGCAGAGGAGGAATACGGCGATGGCCGGGTTCGCAGCGATCTATGGGTCGACGACACTAGGGCCGAGGAGTGGATGGCCAGCCTCGAGTACCTGCCGAGCCTCTCGGAGGCGCTGACAATCAAGATGGTCGACGATGACCTGAGGAAGGTGAAGTGCAACAAGAAAGCCAAGAAGAAGCAGCACAAGAAGCAGAGGAAGAATGCGGTCTCACTCGTTGGAGGCATCTTCTCCAGCAAGTGCAGGTGATCGGAGGCAACAGTTTTTTGTTTTATTCATTGCATATGCTTATGTTTTGAGGAGTGTCCATTTGTCTATCGTGGTTCATAAGCTGCATCCTGCAGTAGTTTACATAGCGTGTGAAGACACTGTTTGGAGCGTGGTAATTTCGCAGGAAAACAAACATCCATTCTCATCGGATTTGGGGTTTCCTACGAAATTCGTGCGAGAGCCTTACCATCCAAATAGGACTTTTGATTTTGTTTTTACTTAATGCTTGCTTTCTGTTAGCAAATTAATAGTATTTGGAATTTCAATTACTTCTTGCCTCCTTGGACTTCTATTCGCGTACATTTTCAGACATTGCATATATTAACAGAGAACTTCATTGTTTCCACCACAAACATCCTAATGTGAAAAAACCATTATTTATCCTTACGAAGCCTGTTCAGGAAGGCGAGTCAGTTGGTGTTCCCTAAACCTAAGAAAGGGTTTTAGAATGCAAGTACTTATCCTAAGCACTCCTTCCCAAGCCCCGTCCTTAGTAAGTATCATGTAGAGTCATTTTCTCAGCATACACTTATTTTTAATATCGATGTCTTCCACCCGGAGACCTCTTTACGATGCAGTATCGCATCCCACCTCATCAGGCCTTATTTAGGCTTGTGTTTATTAGAATGTCAATAAATCTGGATCTTTACTTCTTTAGTAATTCAATATTTTCCTCACCCTTTTAGGTATTTCAAAAAGGAGGATAACATGAACATTAATAAACTTGTGAAAACAACATTGATTAGGGCGAGCCTTGCCCCACAAGACATAAGCTTACCTGTCCAACAAGGGTTTTATTCCAAGCGATATAAAATACATTTTCATTCCTTGCTAAGAAGTTTACAAAAATGCATTCGGATACCAAGGTATCTAAAAGGGAATGAGCCAATCTCGCAACCAAAAAGTTGTCTATACTAATTCTCTTCCTCTCTAGATTTTTCAAAGAAGAAGAGTTCAGTCTCGTGGAAGTTCATTTTAAGGCCCGATAACAGCTTGAATAAATAGAGCGTACATTCTATGTTTTTGTCCTTCTCAATGTTATATTCCATGAAGATAATGGTGTCATCGGCATATTTCAAAATTTAACTTATACAACGACAAATTCCCATTGTACGATTCTGCAAACATAGGCATAAAAACACCTTCTATGACCGGCCAAGAACCTCTAATAGAAATCCGCCTAGAACCCATCTACCTCGGTGCCTTAATTATGCCCGTTTAGTCCATATGGTTTAGTTGTAGTTATTTTAATGTAAGAGTATCGATCACACTGAGAGATGATAAAATGGTATTTTGCCCCTTATAGTGGCTTATCGAAATGTGCATGCAAGTTAGTTAATATCCTACGATAAAAGCGATGCAAAGGTGGAAATATTGCAAATGTGTGTGTGCAAAATCAAGAATTAAAGAGCACAAGATTAGTAACTAAGAACAAGAGAGTAATGGAAGTGATGGAAACTACAATAGGGCTAAATGGGTTCTCATGGAGTCTAGAATTACCACTAGTATTTATGATACTTAATTATGTAGAGACACAACATTTGGTTCAGATATGTAATATATATTATATGTATATTACATGGGCGGAGCTAATGATAAGATACATGCATATTGCCGCAACTCTGTATTATGCACTCCACCACCGTCCCTACAATGCCTATCAGCGGAGTAAGAGGGTGATTAATGGTCTCCCTGCGCACACAACATAAGGCATACGGGTCTCCATTATTCTCTTACCAATGATCCGCTAAGGAGAGAGGTAGCTTTTGATACCGTTGTGCCTTCGTATAAAAAAGATAAGAATATCCTTTAAGTCCACAAAGGCTAAATATTGTGCAGTCGATGTTTGCACAATATCATGAAGAACATTACCACAATCATATAACAAACATCGTATATCTTGCCGGCGTTCAGTTCATACAAATACTAGGGTTCCTTCATAGCACCAGGAACAAGGGATTTACTCAAACATAGGGGCACAAGACATCATCGAAGTGTTCACGGCAATAGAAGATGAGTGATTAATGTGATACACCTATAAATCCACACTACGCTATGGGATTACAACGAGATGAATGGAGGAGTTGTTGTTGATGATGATGATCGATGTTGTAGCCTTCGTGATCTAAGCAATGGCAAGGTGGATGTCCCTTCTGTCGATTCCCTCTCATGATCCCTCCCAGGGGTTGGTTTTCTGCTTCTGTGTTCGCGAGTTGGAGTCTCTTTATTCGCCACATCTGTAATCCGATTGCACAGGGTGAAAGTAGTCAACCAGGGGGAGGAGGCACCACACGGTATGACCGCTGGTACAAGCGGGCGCTCGTTTTGCGTGTTGTCTTCTCTTCTGAATTTGCCAGACGCAGACTAGTTTCCTTCCACATGCTTGTCTCTTGTATGGTAGGCTTTTTATGATATTCAATTAGTATACTTTACACAACAGTAGGTGTTTTCCATTTAATGCTCCAAATCTCTTTGCTTCTTTGTGATCCTGGCAAAATCAATCAAAAAGGTGCATGCAAATTCGGTAAAATACAAAAAATCCTACGTTTACAATGCAAAAACATGATGCATAATTCACTCATCACTTATTGTTCCATATTTAACATCGGATCACACGCTTCTTTATTCAAAAAAAGGATCTGTTAGCATTTCACTCTCCTCTGACGATAGCTGAGGAATTTCACCTTTGACAACTAGACATAATCGGAGACCACGAACTAAAAAGGAGTTTGTAGAAAATAGTAATGTAAGTTTTTAGTCTTGTTTTTTGTCGGAGAAAGAGTAAGCATCTTCTTTAGAGATGTCACTTTGAAGTTCTTGGCCCATGTCAAGTGCTAGCATCTTGATATGCATGTGATGCCCCTGGTGGTGTGTGTGGCTTGGGGTTGATGCATGGTGCTGGTACTGTTCAGTGTGGTGGAGACGATGACATCGAAGCTTCCCTCTGATGGTGGAAGCGAACCAATGTCTCTAGGTTATGGGGCTCATCTTGGCTGCTATGTACCACACGCTTTTTGCGGCGATGCTAGTATTTTTTAAAATTGGAGCCACATAAATTTGACTTGAGTGGTGTATGGCGATAATGTCCTAAAAGAGTAGTTGAGTGTTGCATGTAAGGAACTTCTGGTGGCATTAGCTGTTGGGGAACGCAACATGCAATTTTAAAAATTTCCTACGCTCACGCAAGATCTATCTAGGAGATGCATAGCAACGAGAGGGGGAGAGTGTGTCCACGTGCCCTCGTAGACCGAAAGCGGAAGCGTTAGGTTAAAGCGGTTGATGTAGTCGAACGTCTTCACGATCCAACCGATCTAGTACCGAACGTACGTCACCTACGAGTTCTGTACACGTTCAGCTCGATGACGTCCCTCGAACTCTTGATCCAGCAGAGGGTCGAGGGAGAGTTCCGTCAGCACGACGGCGTGGTGACGGTGATGGTGATATGATCCGCGCATGCCTTCGCATAAGCACTACGTGAATATGACCGGAGGAGTAAACCGTGGAGGGAGACACCGCACACGGCTTGGAACAATTGTTGTGTCTCCAAGGGGTGCCCTGCCCATGTATATAAAGGAGGGAGAGGGAGGAGGCCGGCCTTAAGGGGCGCGCCATAAGGGGGGAGTCCTACTAGGACTCCTAGTCCTAGTAGGATTCGGCCGCCCCTCTTTTCCTTTTCATGGAGGTGGAAAGGGGGAACGAGAGGGAGTAGGAGAAGGAAAGGGGGGTGGCGCCCCCTTCCCTAAACCAATTCGGCCTCCGCCCTTGTGGGGGGCCCACCACCCCTTGTGCGCTGGTTAGCCTCCCTCGTATGGCCCATATGGCCCATATCTTTCCCCGGGGGGTTCCGGTAACCCCTCCGGTACTCCGGTATGTACCCGATACACTCCGGAACCCTTCCGGTGTCCGAATACTCCCTTCCAATATATCAATCTTTAACTTTTGACCATTTCGAGACTCCTCGTCATGTCCGTGATCTCATCCGGGACTCCGAAGAAAGTTCGGTCACTAAAACACATAAGTCATAATACAAATCGTCATCGAACGTTAAGCGTGCGGACCCTACGGGTTCGAGAACTATGTAGACATGACCGAGACACATCTCCGGTCAATAACCAATAGCGGAACCTGGATGCTCATATTGGTTCCTACATATTCTATGAAGATCTTTATCGGTCAAACCGCAATAACAACATACGCTATTCCCTTTGTCATCGGTATGTTTACTTGCCCGAGATTCGATCGTCGGTATCATCATACCTAGTTCAATCTCGTTACCGGCAAGTCTCTTTACTCGTTCCGTAATGCATCATCCTGTAACTAACTCATTAGTCACATTGCTTGCAAGGCTTATAGTGATGTGCATTACCGAGAGGGCCGAGAGATACCTCTCCAATACTCGGAGTGACAAATCCTAATCTTGATCTATGCCAACCCAACAAACACCTTCGGAGACACCTGTAGAGCATCTTTATAATCACCCAGTTACGTTGTGACGTTTGATAGCACACAAGGTGTTCCTCCGGTGTTCGGGAGTTGCATAATCTGATAGTCAGAGGAATATGTATAAGTCATGAAGAAAGCAATAGCAATAAAACTTAACGATCATTATGCTAAGCTAACGGATGGGTCTTGTCCATCACATCATTCTCTAATGATATGACCCCGATCATCAAATGACAACACATGTCTATGGTCAGAAAACTTAACCATCTTTGATTAACGAGCTAGTCAAGTAGAGGCATACTAGGGACACTCTGTTTTGTCTATGTATTCACACATGTACTAAGTTTCCGGTTAATACAATTCTAGCATGAATAATAAACATTTATCATGATATAATGAAATATAAATAACAAATTTATTATTGTCTCTAGGGCATATTTCCTTCATTAGCATGATGACTGATGTTTGCCTCATGCGAAGTTGAAATCGCCTTATCAAGTGTGCTGGCGATAAAGTTCACATGGAATTATTTGTATTTGGGGGAAGTGTTCATTGTGTTGTTGAGATTGCCTAACATTTTACTGCGTCTAGTTTAGTTTGTGGTGTTTATAGGCCTAGTGTAAGGCCATTGAGACCTTGGTTTTAGCCAGAATTTTCTCTAATTAAAAAACATTGTAATGTTTGACCTTTATTTCCTTTCAACTGAGGTACCTTCTTCTTACGATGCCCGCGAGTCAGTTGGTGGATGCCGATTATTTCTTTTGGGCCCATGACAAGGTTCCCTTTTTCTCTTGCTTGGTCCTTTTGTACTTGCATATCGTGCGTGCAATCATACCAACCTGTATATATATATATATATATATATATATATATATATATATATATATCTATATATATATCTATATATATATCTATATATAATCGGCATATATATATATACATAGAGAGAGAGAGAGAAACAGAGGAATTGCCATGGTGGGAGTTGCACATAGGGAGCTGACTATGCTCTCTTGATGCTGTGGTAGCACCTGGAGGCTTGCACATCAATTTGAGGGCCTAAAGGGTGCCGCCGCGCTATGTAGGTTTTATTGCACTCCATACTGCATTCTTCCCATCGGTTCTCTAACTTGGTGTGTTTCTTCTCCTCTGTTCTTCCTTCCATCGCAATCATTGCTTCCTATTCGGATTGGAGAAATTATCCATTGGACCAAGGGGCATGAAGGGGGTCCTAGGATTCGATTTTCGGGCCATGCCTATTGCGTTTTCACTCAAGTGGAGGGGTTCATCCTTTCTTTGGGCAGTGTGGTATGCTTCGGTTGTGGGCTTCAATCTTTCGTCTATTTGTCTATCATCATCGATCTTGCACATCTCGTTGCGCCATCAGGGTGGAGTTCTTTCTTGGTTTCCTTGATTCTGTTGCTAAGATTAGTCATGTTCGTGCATGATTGATGTGGTTGTCCACTATTTTATGGAAAAAATGAGAACCAATGGGGAGGAGCCCATGGCTTATATTTTTTTGAGAGAACATCGGCTTTATAGATTAATGAACAACATTACACAGAGTTCACCGGATACAATCCGGAACAAAGTGGAAAACACAAATACTAGAAGAGTTCATACATGATTTAGCTAGCACATGAGAAGGAACATTCAAATGTCGACGAACATGTTTGACGGACACTAACGAGAAACCTTCAGACATAGACTTGATATCAGCCACCATCACTCCAACTGAAGAACTGTCACTCATAGGCGAGTTGATCTTTTGCACAAGTGAGAGACAGTTAGAGGCGAAGATAACATATGAATCTTGTTCATCATGCGCCAAAAGAACAACACGTTGAAGAGCCAAGGCCTCAGCCATTTCAGGTTCCAAGCTACCCTCAATAGGCTGGCTACATGCCACCATGAATTGACCTCCGTCATCCCTACCGACGACCCCAATGCCGGACTTATCCAGGCTCGAGAAAGTTGCAGCATTTGAGTAGAACATGATGGTACCTGACAGCGGCGGAGACCAGTTCGAGCTAGACGCATTGGTTCCACGCCTATGTTCAGATACTGGAAGGAAAAGATGCTGCAATATAATGGCGACATAAGCCTTGATCTTCTCAGTAGTACATCGTGGATGGGGAGCCTCTGGATTGTTTCTCGTAAAGTTTCGAGCCTCCCAAATATGCCAGAGGGTCACAACTAGGACAGTACGCACCTGATCACACGACCTTGCCAAGAAGTCAAAAATCCATTGCCTTGGAGACAGAAAAGCGCCACTCTACAAGCTGAAATTATATCCCTCTTTGACGATATCCCACACGTCCCTGGCATGTGGGCAAAATATCAAAGCATGCTCAACAGATTCAGACCGAGCACAAAAACAGCAGTGTTCAGATTTGGGTACCTGGCGGCGTTTAAGTTGTTCCCCAGATGGTAAACAATCCTGCGCAAAGCGCCATAAGACGACTTTCATCCCATAACAGTCTCCAATC
This sequence comes from Triticum aestivum, assembly GCF_018294505.1. NCBI lineage: Eukaryota > Viridiplantae > Streptophyta > Magnoliopsida > Poales > Poaceae > Triticum > Triticum aestivum. The sequence continues at coordinate 423,504,031 of NC_057814.1, read as the reverse complement.
CTTTTTCTGGGAAGAATAATTGGAACTCAATCCCTTTCCTTTCTTACTATGAGACTCCAGGAAGTGTGCAGACTGAGCCAAATTGTATGCCGATTGTACTGTGTATTCCCTGAATCTTGTGAATGGCCATTGAACAAAATCCTCACCATGCTTGTAGATAGGGATCCGAAGAATCTCGCATGCGACGTCGTTCTGAAAGAAGGCTGATACGTCTCCAACGTATCTATAATTTTTGATTACTCCATGCTATATTATCTTCTGTTTCGGACATTATTGGGCTTTATTATTCACTTTTATATTATTTTTGGGACTAACCTATTAACCGGAGGCCCAGCCCAGAATTGCTGTTTTTTGCCTATTTTAGAGTTTCGCAGAAAAAGAATATCAAACGGAGTCCAAACGGAATGAAACCTTCAGGAACGTGATTTTTGGAACGAACATGATCTAGGAGACTTGGACCCTACGTAAGAGAAGCTTCCAGGAGGCCACGAGGTAGGGGGCGCGCCTACCCCCCAGGCGCGCCCTCCACCCTCGTGGGCCCCCTGTTGCTCCACCAACGTACTTCTTCCTCCTATATATACCTACGTACCCAACAAACGATCAGATATGGAGACAAAAACATAATTCCACCACCGCAACCTTCTGTACCCACGAGATCCCATCTTGGGGCCTGTTCCGAAGCTCCGCCGGAAGGGGAATCGATCATGGAGGGCTTCTACATCAACACCATAGCCCCTCCGATGAAGTGTGAGTAGTTTACCTCAGACCTTCGGGTCCATAGTTATTAGCCATATGGCTTCCTCTCTCTTTTTGGATCTCAATACAATGTTCTCCCCCTCTCTCGTGGAGATCTATTCGATGTAATCTTCTTTTTGCAGTGTGTTTGTTGAGACGATGAATTGTGGGTTTATGATCAAGATTATCTATGAACAATATTTGAATCTTCTCTGAATTCTTTTATGTATGATTGGTTATCTTTGCAAGTCTCTTCGAATTATCAGTTTGGTTTGGCCTACTAGATTGATCTTTCTTGCAATGGGAGAAGTGCTTAGCTTTGGGTTCAATCTTGCGGTGTCCTTTCCCAGTGACAGTAGGGGCAGCAAGGCACGTATTGTATTGTTGCCATCGAGGATAACAAGATGGTTTTTTTTATCATATTGCATGAATTTATCCCTCTACATCATGTCATCTTTCTTAAGGCGTTACTCTGTTCTTATGAACTTAATACTCTAGATGCATGCTAGATAGCGGTCGATGTGTGGAGTAATAGTAGTAGATGCAGGCAGGAGTCGGTCTACTTGTCTCGGACGTGATGCCTATATACATGATCATACCTAGATATTCTCATAACTATGCTCAATTCTGTCAATTGCTCAACAGTAATTTGTTCACCCACCGTAAAATACTTATGCTCATGAGAGAAGCCACTGGTGAAACCTATGGCCCCCGGGTCTATCTTCATCATATTAATCTTCCAACACTTAGTTATTTCCTTTGCCTTTTATTTTACTTTGCATCTCTATCACAAAAATACCAAAAATATTATCCTATCATATCTATCAGATCTCACTCTCGTAAGTGACCGTGTAGGGATTGACAACCCCTTATCGCGTTGGTTGCGAGGATTTATTTGTTTTGTGTAGGTGCGAGGGACTCGCGCGTAGCTTCCTACTGGATTGATACCTTGGTTCTCAAAAACTGAGGGAAATACTTACGCTACTTTGCTGCATCACCCTTTCCTCTTCAAGGGAAAACCAACGCAGTGCTCAAGAGGTAGCAAGAAGGATTTCTGGCGCCGTTGCCGGGGAAGTCTACGCAAAAGTCAACATACCAAGTACCCATCACAAACCCTTATCTCCCGCATTACATTATTTGCCATTCGCCTCTCGTTTTCCTCTCCCCCACTTCACCCTTGCCGTTTTATTCGCCCTCTCTTTTTCGTTCACCTCTTTTTCTTTTTGCTTGCCTTGTCGTCATGGCTAGTCCTTTATCTTCTCCGTTGTCTCCCGAAAATGAAGTTCTCAATTTTAAACAAAGGGAGGGAGAAAATCTAAAAGATGCTTGGTATATAATTTGCAATGCTCAAAATAGATCTACCAGGAAGCAATCTACCTCTGTTCTTCTCCGCAATTTTTACGTAGGCGCTAATCCTTGGTATAGATATATTCTTGATACCATTACCAGAGGGAATTTCTTGGGTAGCCATACTTTTGATTCTTATAATGCTATGATAGATTTATTTGGCTCACCACCTCTCTTGGTTAATGGAATTATTTTAACTTTGGAGCATGTAATGCAAAGACTTTAAATTATTAAAAATAAAGTTGCTACCGTAGAGTTAATTGAAAATCTGGATAAAAAGATCCACAACCAAATTACCCAATATGGATCTAAGGTAGGAGTCACTTTGAAAAATATTAAGGAGAAGGAACCCATAGTTAATGAAAGAATAAATCAAGATTCCACTAGAATCGATAAACTTGAGGGTATTATTGCCAACTTGGGAACCGCTTTTTCTTCCTTAAAGAATACTCCAAGGCCTCCAACTAAAATTGCCAAGTTTATGTATGTTCCTAAAAATAAGGGTGAATCCTCTAGTAAGGAAACTGCGGATCTTAAATCTATAAGCGTTCATCCCAATCTTTTTGCTATCATTAAGGAACCATTTGCTACAAATGAGTTTTTCGATCTTGTCCCTAAAAGTTTGATAATTAATAAAAAGAAAGAAACTCTAAAGAATGATAGATGTCTTATTGAAGAATTGCCTACCAAAGATGGCAATACCTAGATCTATCCTTGCTTTTATGCCTAGCTAGGGGCGTTAAACGATAGCGCTTGTTGGGAGGCAACCCAATTTTATTTTTATTGTTTTGCTTTTTGCTTCTGTTTAGGAATAAATATTTGATCTAGCCTCTGGTTAGATGTGTTTTTATGTTTTAATTAGTGTTTGTGCCAAGTTAAACCTATAGGATCTTCTTGGATGATAGTTATTTGATCTTGCAGTAAATTCCAGAAACTTTCTGTTCACGAAAACAATTGTTAAAAATCACCAGAACGTGATAAAATATTGATTCCAATTTCTGCTGATCAATAAACAAATTGCATAGGTCGTCCTATTTTGTCTGATTTTTTTGGAGTTCCAGAAGTTTGTGTTAGTTACAGATTACTACAGACTGTTCTGTTTTTGACAGATTCTGTTTTTCGTGTGTTGTTTGCTTATTTTGATGAATCTATGGCTAGTAAAATAGTTTATAAATCATAGAGAAGTTGAAATAAATTAGGTTTAACACCAATATAAATAAATAATGAGTTCATTACAGTACCTTGAAGTGGTCTTTTGTTTTCTTTCACTAACGGAGCTCACGAGATTTTCTGCTGAGTTTTGTGTTGTGAAGTTTTCAAGTTTTGGGCGAAAGATTTGATGGATTATGGAACAAGGAGTGGCAAGAGCCTAAGCTTGGGGATGCCCATGGCACCTCCAAGATAATCTAAGGACACCAAAACGCCAAAGCTTGGGGATGCCCCGGAAGGCATCCCCTCTTTCGTCTACTTCCATCGGTAACTTTACTTGGAGCTATATTTTTATTCACCACATGATATGTGTTTTGCTTGGAGCGTCTTGTATGATTTGAGTCTTTGATTTTTTTAGTTTACCACAATCATCCTTGCTGTACACACCTTTTTAGAGAGACACACATGATTCGGAAATTATTAGAATACTCTTTGTGCTTCACTTATATCTTTTGAGCTATATAGTTTTTGCTCTAGTACTTCACTTATATCTTTTAGAGCACGGTGGTGGATTTGTTTTATAGAAAATATTGATCTCTCATGCTTCACTTAGATTATTTTGAAAGTCTTAAATAGCATGGTAATTTGCTTAAAAAATCCTAACATGCTAGGTATTGAAGAATAGTAAAAACTTTCTTATAAGTGTGTTGAATACTAAGAGAAGTTTGATGCTTGATTGTTTTTAGACATGGAGGTAGTGATATCAAAGTTGTGCTAGTTGAGTAATTGTGAATTTGAGAAATGCTTGTGTTAAAGTTTGCAAGTCCCATAGCATGCACGTATGGTAAACGTTATGTAACAAATTTGAAACATGAGGTGTTCTTTGATTGTCGTCCTTATGACTGGTGGTCGGGGACGAGCGATGGTCTTTTCCTACCAATCTATCCCCCTAGGAGCATGCGCGTAGTGCTTGGTTTTTGATGACTTGTAGATTTTGGCAATAATTATGTGAGTTCTTTATGACTAATGTTGAGTCCATGGATTATACGCACTCTCACCTTTCCATCATTGCTAGCCTCTTCGGTACCGTGCATTGCCCTTTCTCACATTGAGAGTTGGTGCAAACTTCGCCGGTGCATCCAAACCCCGTGATATGATACACTCTTTCACACATAAACCTCCTTGTATCTTCCTCAAAACAGCCACCATACCTACCTGGCATTTCCATAGCCATTCCGAGATATATTGCCATGCAACTTTGCACCATTCCATTTATCATGACACGTTCATCATTGTCATATTGCTTTGCATGATCATGTAGTTGACATAGTATTTGTGGCAAAGCCACCGTTCATAATTCTTTCATACATGTCACTCTTGGTTCATTGCATATCCCGGTATACTGCCGGAGGCATTCATATAGAGTCATACCTTGTTCTAGTATCGAGTTGTAATCATTGAGTTGTAAATAAATAGAAGTGTGATGATCATCATTTTTCTAGAGCATTGTCCCAAGTGAGGAATAAAAAAAGAGAGAAAGGCCATAAAAAAGAGAAGGCCCAAAAAATAAGAGAAAAAGAGAGAAGGGACAATGTTACTATCCTTTTACCACACTTGTGCTTCAAAGTAGCACCATAATCTTCATGATAGAGAGTCTCTTGTTTTGTCACTTTCATATACTAGTGGGAATTTTTCATTATAGAACTTGGCTTGTATATTCCAACAATGGGCCTCCTTAAGTGCCCTAGGTCTTGTGAGCAAGCAAGTTGGATGCACACCCACTTAGTTTCTTTTGTTGAGCTTTCATATATTTATAGCTCTAGTGCATCCGTTGCATGGCAATCCCTACTCCTCGCATTAACATCAATCGATGGGCATCTCCATAGCTCATTGATTAGCTGCGTTGATGTGAGACTTTCTCCTTTTTGTCTTCTCCACATAACCCCCATAATCATATTCTATTCCATCCATAGTGCTATGTCCATGGCTCGCGCTCATGTATTGCATGAAGGTTTATAAAGTTTGAGATTACTAAAGTATGAAACAATTGCTTGGCTTGTCATCGGGGTTGTGCATGATGAGAGCATTCTTGTGTGACGAAAATGGAGCATGACTAAACTATATGATTTTGTAGGGATGAACTTTCTTTGGCCATGTTATTTTGAGAGGACATAGTTGCTTAGTTAGTATGCTTGAAGTATTATTATTTTTATGTCAATATGAACTTTTATCTTGAATCTTTCGGATCTGAATATTCATACCACAATTAAGAAGAATTACATTGAAATTATGCCAAGTAGCACTCCGCATCAACAATTCTGTTTTTATCATTTACCTACTCGAGGACGAGCAGGAATTAACCTTGGGGATGCTTGATACATCTCCAACGTATCTTTAATTTTTATTACTCCATGCTATATTATCTTCTGTTTTGGACATTATTGGGCTTTATTATTCACTTTTATATTATTTTTGGGACTAACCTATTAACCGGAGGCCCAGCCCAGAATTGCTGTTTTTTGCCTATTTCAGAGTTTCGCAGAAAAAGAATATCAAACGGAGTCCAAACGGAATGAAACCTTCGGGAACGAGATTTTCGGAACGAACATGATCCAGGAGACTTGGACCCTACGTAAGAGAAGCTTCCAGGAGGCCACGAGGTAGGGGGCGCGCCTACCCCCCCCCCCCCGGCGCGCCCTCCACCCTCGTGAGCCCCCTGTTGCTCCACCGACGTACTTCTTCCTCCTATATATACCTACGTACCCCGAAACGATCAGATATGGAGCCAAAAACCTAATTCCACCGCCGCAACCTTCTGTACCCACGAGATCCCATCTTGGGGCATGTTCCGGAGCTCCGCCGGAAGGGGAATCGATCATGGAGGGCTTCTACATTAACACCATAGCCCCTCCGATGAAGTGTGAGTAGTTTACCTCAGACCTTCGGGTCCATAGTTATTAGCTAGATGGCTTCCTCTCTCTTTTTGGATCTCAATACAATGTTCTCCCCCTCTCTCGTGGAGATCTATTTGATGTAATCTTCTTTTTGCAGTGTGTTTGTTGAGACCGATGAATTGTGGGTTTATGATCAAGATTATCTATGAACAATATTTGAATCTTCTCTGAATTCTTTTATGTATGATTGGTTATCTTTGCAAGTCTCTTCGAATTATCAGTTTGGTTTGGCCTACTAGATTGATCTTTCTTGCAATGGGAGAAGTGCTTAGATTTGGGTTCAATCTTGCGGTGTCCTTTCCCAGTGACAGTAGGGGCAGCAAGGCATGTATTGTATTGTTGCCATCGAGGATAACAAGATGGGGTTTTTATCATATTGCATGAATTTATCCCTCTACATCATGTCATCTTTCTTAAGGCGTTACTCTGTTCTTATGAACTTAATACTCTAGATGCATGCTGGATAGCGGTCGATGTGTGGAGTAATAGTAGTAGATGCAGGCAGGAGTCGGTCTACTTGTCTCGGACGTGATGCCTATATACATGATCATACCTAGATATTCTCATAACTATGCTCAATTATGTCAATTGCGCAACAGTAATTTGTTCACCCACCGTAAAATACTTATGCTCATGAGAGAAGCCACTGGTGAAACCTATGGACCCCGGGTCTATCTTCATCATATTAATCTTCCAACACTTAGTTATTTCCTTTGCTTTTTACTTTGCTTTTTATTTTACATTGCATCTCTATCACAAAAATACCAAAAATATTATCCTATCAGATCTCACTCTCGTAAGTGACCGTGTAGGGATTGACCACCCATTATCACGTTGGTTGTGAGGATTTATTTGTTTTGTGTAGGTGCGAGGGACTCGCGCGTAGCTTCCTACTGGATTGATACCTTGGTTCTCAAAAACTGAGGGAAATACTTACGCTACTTTGTTGCATCACCCTTTCCTCTTCAAGGGAAAACCAACGCAGTGCTCAAGAGGTAGCAAAGGCACACACCATTGCTTCATTACAAGACCCGTTTTCCTCATCCATAAGGCACTTAACTTTAACATTAGCAGGAATAGGAGAGAGCGGCTGAAGAACACAAGGCAGAGATGATGGGATACAGCGGTCAGAAATAATGTGAACCTGTGATACGTCTCCAGCGCATCTACTTTTCCTAACACTTTTCCTCTTGTATTGGACTCTAATTTGCATGATTTGAATGAAACTAACCCCAGACTGACGTTGTTTTCAGCAGAACTACCATGGTGTTGTTTTTGTGTAGAAATAAATGTTCTCGGAATGGAACGAAACTTTGCGAGGAATTTTTTTATAATAAATAAGAATTTTTTGAGCCAAGACCTACCGGAGACGGGCACCTGGGTGGGCACAACCCACCAGGGTGCGCCCCCTCTCCTGGCGCGCCCAGGTGGGTTTTCCCCACCTGGTGGCCCCGCAGACCCTGAAATCAATGCTATAAAATCCTAATTTTCCAGAAAAAATCAAGGAGAAAGAATTATCGCGATCCACGAGACGGAGCCGCCGCCACCTCCTATTCTTCATCGGGAGGCCAGATCTAGAGTCCGTTTGGGGCTCCGGAGAGGGGGATCTTCGTTCTTCGTCATCACCAACCCTTCTCCATCGCCAATTCCATGATGCTCCCCACCAGGAGTGAGTAATTCCTTCGTAGGCTCGCTGATCGGTGAGCAGTTGGATGAGATTCATCATGTAATCGAGTTAGTTTTGTTAGGGCTTGATCCCTAGTATCCACTATGTTCTAAGATTGATCTTGCTATGACTTTGCCATGTTTAATGCTTGCCACTTTGGGCCCGGGTGCCATGAACTCAGATCTGAACCGTTTATGGTATCACAATTATATTCAAGTTCTAGATCCGATCTTGCAAGTTATAGTCACCTACTACGTGTTATGATCCGGCAACCGCGGAGTGACAATAGTCGGGACCACTCCCAATGATGACCGTAGGTTGAGGAGTTCATGTATTCACTATGTGTTAATGCTTTGTTCCGGTTCTCTATTAAAAGGAGGCCTTAATATCCCTTAGTTTCCAATATGGACCCCGCTGCCACGGGAGGGTAGGACAGAAGATGCCATGCAAGTTCTTTCCATTAGCATATATGACTATTTACGGAATACATGCCTACATTATATTGACAAACTGGAGCTAGTGCTGTATCGCCCTAGGTTATAACGGTCTCATGATGAATATCATCCAACAAGTCACCGACCCAATGCCTACGAATTTATCATATATTGTTCTTGCTAAGTTACTACTGCTATCATCACTGTTACACTTGCTACAAAATTACTGCTATCATTGTTACCGTTACCATTACCGTTACTGCTGCTACTATTATCAAAACTATCATACTACTTTGCAACTGATTACCTTGCTACAGATAATTAATCTCCAAGTGTGGTTGAATTGACAACTCAGCTGCTAATACCTTCAAATATTCTTTGGCTCCCCTTGTGTCGAATCTATAAATTTGGGTTGAATACTCTACCCTCGAAAACTGTTGCGATCCCCTATACTTGTGGGTTATCAAGACCTTTTTCTGGTGCCGTTGACGGGGAGCGTAGCTATATTTGTTGAGTCACCTGGGATTATTATCATATTATCACTATGAAGAATCTGAAGGATGCTAAGACTAAGATATTTCCCTCAAAGACGAGGGGAGGTAAGGAACTGCCATCCAGTTCTGCTTTAGAATCACCTTCTGTTATAAGTAAACTTGCAACACCACCACATGCTATTAATTCTAATATGTCGCAAGTTATTGATGATGCTAATTCTGCTATGGATCATGCTTATGATGATGCTAGTACCTTGCTTGATGATGATGATGTACCAATTGGTGACTTTCTTGATAAACAAATTGCTAGAGTAATACAACATGATGTTGTTGAATCTGATGATGAGCTTGAAACTGAAACTCCTGAAACACCTGTTAGAACTAGCCTTCCTAGATATGAATTTCCTAAGGTACCGGAAGGTTATGTTATGAATGAGGAGACAACTAGAGATATTCTTGCTTGTAGAGATAGAGATGATCTAGAGAAATTATTATGCAAGTATAAAGAAAAATCTCTGAATGCTAGAATGAAATGTGATCCTAAGGTTGCTACTTTGCCTATTTTAATTGATGTTAAGGATTATGAATTCTCAGTCGACCCAGAGTTAATTACTTTGGTTGAATCTAATCCTTTCCATGGTTATGAATCTGAAACTGTTGTGGCACATCTTACTAAGTTGAATGACATAGCCACTGTTTTTACTCATGATGAGAAAACTCTCTATTACTTTATTCTCAAATTATTTTCGTTCTCATTAAAGGATGATGCTAAAGCTTGGTACAATACTCTTGCTCCTGGTTGTGTGCGTAGTCCCCAGGATATGATCTATTACTTCTCTGAAAAATATTTTCCTGCTCATAAGAAACAAACTGCTTTACAGGAAATATTTAACATTGTGCAAATTAAAGAAGAGAGTCTCCCACAAGCTTGGGGGAGGCTTTGCCAGTTACTTAATGCTTTGCCTGATCATCCTATTAAGAAAAATGAAATACTTGATATCTTCTATAATGGACTAACCGATGCTTCTAGGGACTTCCTAGATAGTTGTGCTGGTTGTGTTTTAAGGGAACGGACTATTGGATAAGCTGAAGAATTATTGAATAATATATTAAAAATTATGATGATTGGACAATTCCTAAACCACTGGCTAAACCCACTCCGAAGAAGAGGGGTATATTATATCTCAGTCCTAAAGATATGCAAGAGGCAAAGAAATCTATGAAGGAAAAAGGTATTAAAGCTGAGGATGTTAAAAATTTACCTCCTATTGAAGAAATACATGGGCTTAATACACCACTGCTACCTCTTGAGCACTGCGTTGGTTTTCCCTTGAAGAGCAAAGGGTGATGCAGTAAAGTAGCGTAAGTATTTCCCTCAGTTTTTGAGAACCAAGGTATCAATCCAGTAGGAGACCACGCTCGAGTCCCACGCACCTACACAAACAAATAAGAACCTCACAACCAACGCGATAAAGGGGTTGTCAATCTCTTCACGGTCACTTACGAGAGTGAGATCTGATAGATATGATAAGATAATATTTTTGGTATTTTTATGATAAAGACTAAAAGTAAAGAAAGCAAACTAAACGGCGCCAGAAATAGCTTGTTGACGGGAGATTAATATGATGGAAAATAGACCCGGGGGCCATATGTTTCACTAGTGGCTTCTCTCAAGAGCATAAGTATTACGGTGGGTAAACGAATTACTGTCGAGCAATTGATAGAATTGAGCATAGTTATGAGAATATCTAGGTATGATCATGTATATAGGCATCACGTCCGTGACAAGTAGACCGAAACGATTCTGCATCTACTACTATTACTCCACACATCGACCGCTATCCAGCATGCATCTAGAGTATTAAGTTCATAAGAACAGAGTAATGCTTTAAGCAAGATGACATGATGTAGAGGGATAAACTCATACAATATGATATAAACCCCATCTTTTTATCCTCGATGGCAACAATACAATACGTGCCTTGCTGCCCCTGCTGTCACTGGGAAAGGACACCGCAAGATTGAACCCGAAGCTAAGCACTTCTCCCATTGCAAGAAAGATCAATCTAGTAGGCCAAACCAAACTGATAATTCGAAGAGACTTGCAAAGATAACCAATCATACATAAAAGAATTCAGAGGAGATTCAAATATTGTTCATAGATAAACTTGATCATAAACCCACAATTCATCGGATCTCGACAAACACACCGCAAAAGAAGATTACATCGAATACATCTCCAAGAAGATCGAGGAGAACTTTGTATTGAGATCCAAAGAGAGAGAAGAAGCCATCTAGCTAATAACTATGGACCCGAAGGTCTGAGGTAAACTACTCACACATCATCGGAGAGGCTATGGTGTTGATGTAGAAGCCCTCCATGATCAATGCCCCCTCCGGCGGAGCACCGGAAAAGGCCCCAAGATGGGATCTCACGGGTACAGAAGGTTGCGGTGGTGGAAATAGGGTTTTGGCTCCGTATATGATGTTTCCAGGGTATATGGATATATATAGGAGGAAGAAGTGCGTCGGTGGAGCAACGAGGGGCCCACGAGGGTGGAGGGCGCGCCTGGGGGAGGTGGGCGCGCCCCCTGCCTCGTGCCCTCCTCGTTGATTGCTTTACGCAGACTCCAAGTCCTCTGGATCACGTTTGTTCCAAAAATCACGTTCCCGAAGGTTTCATTCCGTTTGGATTCCGTTTGATATCCTTTTCCTTCGAAACACTGAAATAGGCAAAAAAACAGCAATTTGGGCTGGGCCTCCGGTTAATAGGTTAGTCCCAAAAATAATATAAAAGTGTATAATAAAGCCCAATAAACATCCAAAACAGAATATAATATAGCATGGAACAATCAAAAATTATAGATACGTTGGAGACGTATCAAGCATCCCCAAGCTTAATTCCTGCTCGTCCTCGAGTAGGTAAATGATAAAAACAGAATTTTTCATGTGGAATGCTACTTAGCATAATTTTCAATGTAACCCTCTTAATTGTGGTATGAATATTCAGATCCGAAAGATTCAAGATAAAAGTTTAATATTGACATAAAAGTAATAATACTTCAAGCATACTAACTAAGCAATTATGTCTTCTCAAAATAACATGGCCAAAGAAAGTTCATCCCTACAAAATCATATAGTTTGGTCATGCTCCATTTTCGTCACACAAGAATGCTCTCATCATGCACAACCCCGATGACAAGCCAAGCAATTGTTTCATACTTTAGTAATCTCAAACTTTTTTCAACTTTCACGCAATACATGAGCGTGAGCCATGGATATAGCACTATGGGTGGAATAGAATATAATGATGGGGGTTATGTGGAGAAGACAAAAAGGAGAAAGTCTCACATCAACGCGGCTAATCAACGGGCTATGGAGATGCCCATCAATTGATGTTAATGTGAGGAGTAGGGATTGCCATGCAACGGATGCACTAGAGCTATAAATGTATGAAAGCTCAACAAAAGAAACTAAGTGGGTGTGCATCCAACTTGCTTGCTCACGAAGACCTAGGGCATTTGAGGAAGCCCATTGTTGGAATATACAAGCCAAGTTCTATAATGAAAAATTCCCACTAGTGTATGAAAGTGACAAAACAAGAGACTATCTATCATAAGGATCATGGTGCTACTTTGAAGCACAAGTATGGAAAAAGATAGTAGCATTGCCCCTTTTTATTTTATTTTCTTTTTTTGGGCCTTTCTTTTTTTCTTTTGGCCTTTCTCTCTTTTTTGGGGACAATGCTCTATGAATGATGATCATCACACTTCTATTTATTTACAACTCAATGATTACAACTCGATACTAGAACAAAGTATGACTCTATATGAATGCCTCCGGCGGTGTACCGGGAGGGCAATGAATCAAGAATGACATGTATGAAATAATATGCATGGTGGCTTTGCCACAAATACGATGTCAACTACATGATCATGCAAGGCAATATGACAATTATGAACGTGTCATGATAAACGGAACGGTGGAAAGTTGCATGGCAATATATCTCGGAAGGGCTATGGAAATGCCATAATAGGTAGGTATGGTGGCTGTTTTGAGGAAGATATAAGGAGGCTTATGTGTGATAGAGCGTATCGTATCACGGGGTTTGGATGCACCGGCGAAGTTTGCACCAACTCTCAAGGTGAGAAAGGGCAATGCACGGTACCGAAGAGGCTAGCAATGATGGAAAGGTAAGAGTGCGTATAATCCATGGACTCAACATTAGTCATAAAGAACTCACATACTTATTGCAAAAATCTACAAGTCATCAAAAACCAAGCACTACGCGCATGCTCCTAGGGGGATAGATTGGTAGGAAAAGACCATCGCTCGTCCCCGACCGCCACTCATAAGGAGGACAATCAAAGAACACCTCATGTTTCAAATTTGTTACACAACGTTTACCATACGTGCATGCTACGGGATTTGCAAACTTCAACACAAGTATTTCTCAAATTCACAACTACTCAACTAGCACAACTTTAATATCACTACCTCCATATCTCAAAACAATCATCAAGCATCAAACTTCTCTTAGTATTCAACACACTCATAAGAAAGTTTTACTAATCTTGAATACCTAGCATATTAGGACTAATTTCACAATTAAAGCAAATTACCATGCTGTTTTGTAGGACTCTCAAAATAATATAAGTGAAGCATGAGAGAACAATAATTTCTATAAAACAAATCCACCACCGTGCTCTAAAAGATATAAGTGAAGCACTAGAGCAAAAACTATATAGCTCAAAAGATATAAGTGAAGTACATAGAGTATTCTAATAAATTCCGAATCATGTGTGTCTCTCTCAAAATGTGTGTACAGCAAGGATGATTGTGGTAAAATAAAAAGCAAAGACTCAAATCGTACAAGACGCTCCAAGCAAAACACATATCATGTGGTGAATAAAAATATAGCTCCAAGTAAAGTTACCGATGGACGAAGACGAAAGAGGGGATGCCTTCCGGGGCATCCCCAAGCTTTGGCTTTTTGGTGTCCTTAGATTACCTTGGGGTGCCATGGGCATCCCCAAGCTTAGGCTCTTGCCACTCCTTGTTCCATAATCCATCAAATCTTTACCCAAAACTTGAAAACTTCACAACACAAAACTCAACAGAAAATCTCGTGAGCTCCGTTAGCGAAAGAAAACAAAACACCACTTCAAGGTACTGTATTGAACTCATTCTTTATTTATATTGGTGTTAAACTTACTGTATTCCAAATTCTCCATGGTTTATAAACTATTTTACTAGCCATAGATTCATCAAAATAAGCAAACAACACACGAAAAACAGAATCTGTCAAAAACAGAACAGTCTGTAGTAATCTGTAACTAACGCAAACTTCTGGAACTCAAAAAATCTACCAAAATAGGACGACCTAGATAATTTGTTTATTGATCTACTGCAATTGGAATCAGTATTTTATCACGTTCTGGTGATTTTTAACAATTGTTTTCGTGAACAGAAAGTTTCTGGAATTTTCAGCAAGATCAAATAACTATCATCCAAGAAGATCCTATAGGTTTAACTTGGCACAAACACTAATTAAAACATAAAAACAAATCTAACCAGAGGCTAGATCAAATATTTATTCCTAAACAGAAGCAAAAAGCAAAAACTAAAATAAAATTGGGTTGCCTCCCAACAAGCGCTATCGTTTAACGCCCCTAGCTAGGCATAAAAGCAAGGATAGATCTAAGTATTGCCATCTTGGTGGGCAATTCTTCAATAAGACACCTATAACCCCTAGGAGTTTCTTTCTTTTTATTAATTATCAAACTCCTAGGCACAAAATCAAGAAAATCATTTGTAGCAAACGGTTCCTTAATGATAGCAAAAAGATTGGGATGAACACTTATTGATTTTAAATCCGCAGTTTCCTTACTAGAGGATTCACCCTTATTTTTAGGAACATAAACAAGCTTGGCAATTTTGGTAGGAGGATTTGGAGTATTTTTAACGGAAGAAAAAGCGGACCCCAAGTTGGTGATAATTCCCTCAAGTTTATCGATTCTAGTAGAATCTTGATCTATTCTTTCATTAACTATGGGTTCTTTTTCCTTATAACTTTTCAGAATAACTCCCACCTTAGATCCATATTGGGTAATTTGGTTGTGGATCTTTTTATCCAAATTCTCAATCAACTCTACAGTAGCAACTTTATTTTCAATAATTTCAAGCCTTTGCATCACATGTTCCAAAGTTAACATAGTTCCATTAACCAAAAGAGGTGGTGAGCCAAACAAATCTATCATAGCATTATAAGAATCAAAAGTATGGCTACCCAAGAAATTCCCTCCGGTAATGGTATCAAGAATATATCTGTACCAAGGAGTAGCGCCTACATAAAAATTGCGGAGAATAATAGAAGTAGATTGCTTCCTGGTAGATCAATTTTGAGCATTGCAAATTCTATACCAAGCGTCTTTTAGATTTTCTCCCTCCCTTTCCTTAAAATTAAGAACTTCATTCTCGGGAGACAACGGAGAAGATAAGGGACTAGCCATAACGACAAGGCAAGCAGGAAAGCGACGAACGGAAAAGAGGGTAAATAAAACGGCAAGGGTGAAGTGGGGGAGAGGAAAACGAGAGGCAAATGGCAAATAATGCAATGCGAGGGATAAGAGTTTGTGATGGGTACTTGGTATGTCTTGACTTGTGCGTAGACTCCCCGGCAACGGCGCCAGAAATGGCTAGTTGCTGGGAGTCAAATCTTGACTTGACTTGACGTAAGCCTCCCCGGCAACGGCGCCAGAAATCCTACTTGCTACCTCTTGAGCATTGCGTTGGTTTTCCCTTGAAGAGCAAAGGGTGATGCAGTAAAGTAGCGTAAGTATTTCCCTCAGTTTTTGAGAACCAAGGTATCAATCCAGTAGGAGACCACGCTCGAGTCCCACGCACCTACACAAACAAATAAGAACCTCACAACCAACGCGATAAAGGGGTTGTCAATCTCTTCACGGTCACTTACGAGAGTGAGATCTGATAGATATGATAAGATAATATTTTTGGTATTTTTATGATAAAGACTAAAAGTAAAGAAAGCAAACTAAACGGCGCCAGAAATAGCTTGTTGACGGGAGATTAATATGATGGAAAATAGACCCGGGGGCCATAGGTTTCACTAGTGGCTTCTCTCAAGAGCATAAGTATTACGGTGGGTAAACGAATTACTGTCGAGCAATTGATAGAATTGAGCATAGTTATGAGAATATCTAGGTATGATCATGTATATAGGCATCACGTCCGTGACAAGTAGACCGAAACGATTCTGCATCTACTACTATTACTCCACACATCGACCGCTATCCAGCATGCATCTAGAGTATTAAGTTCATAAGAACAGAGTAATGCTTTAAGCAAGATGACATGATGTAGAGGGATAAACTCATGCAATATGATATAAACCCCATATTTTTATCCTCGATGGCAACAATACAATACGTGCCTTGCTGCCCCTACTGTCACTGGGAAAGGACACCGCAAGATTGAACCCAAAGCTAAGCACTTCTCCCATTGCAAGAAAGATCAATCTAGTAGGCCAAACCAAACTGATAATTCGAAGAGACTTGCAAAGATAACCAATCATACATAAAAGAATTCAGAGGAGATTCAAATATTGTTCATAGATAAACTTGATCATAAACCCACAATTCATCGGATCTCGACAAACACACCGCAAAAGAAGATTACATCGAATAGATCTCCAAGAAGATCGAGGAGAACTTTGTATTGAGATCCAAAGAGAGAGAAGAAGCCATCTAGCTAATAACTATGGACCCGAAGGTCTGAGGTAAACTACTCACACATCATCGGAGAGGCTATGGTGTTGATGTAGAAGCCCTCCGTGATCAATGCCCCCTCCGGCGGAGCGCCGGAAAAGGCCCCAAGATGAGATCTCACGGGTACAGAAGGTTGCGGCGGTGGAAATAGGGTTTTGGCTCCGTATATGATGTTTCCAGGGTATATGGATATATATAGGAGGAAGAAGTACGTCGGTGGAGCAACGAGGGGCCCACGAGGGTGGAGGGCGCGCCTGGGGGAGGTGGGCGCGCCCCCCTGCCTCGTGCCCTCCTCGTTGATTGCTTTACGTAGACTCCAAGTCCTCTGGATCACGTTTGTTCCGAAAATCACGTTCCCGAAGGTTTCATTCCGTTTGGACTCCGTTTGATATCCTTTTCCTTCGAAACACTGAAATAGGCAAAAAACAGCAATTTGGGCTGGGCCTCCGGTTAATAGGTTAGTCCCAAAAATAATATAAAAGTGTATAATAAAGCCCAATAAACATCCAAAACAGTATATAATATAGCATGGAACAATAAAAAATTATAGATACGTTGGAGACGTATCAACCACCACTGCCTAAGGTGGTAGAGGTAAATTCTCTAATGAAGTTCAATGATAATGACAATCCTCACAATATGCATCCTAGCCAATGCCTTTATGAGTTTGAAAACTATATTAGAAAACAAGATCACTTCAATGCAAATGTTATGAAACAATTGAAATACAATTCAGATATGATTGCTCGGTTGAGTGACTTATTATTAGAATATCAAATGATGTTAGAGGTGTTGGAAAGCATGCTTCTATGGTTCAAACTCAGTTAGAACAAGTAGCTAAATCTCAAAGAGAGTTGCTTGATGAAATGAATAATAATATACATGACTTTGCTGTTAGAGTTGCAACTAGAGGAGGTAAAATGACTCAGGAACCACTTTATGTTGAGGGACACCCTAAAAGAATTGAACAAGATTAACAAAGAGTTAACACTGATGCACCTAGTCCTTCTAGAAAGAAAAAAGAAGAAGAAAAATGATAGGACTTTGCATACTTCTAGTGAACCTGAAATAGAAAAACCTCCTGATAAAGATAATGAAACTTCTATCTCTGATGCTGAAAGTCAGTCTGGTATGAACACTCACCTAGTGATAATGAAAAAGATAATGATGAGGTTCATGATGACACTCCACCAAATAATAAAAAAGAACCAGATAATGATCTTGAGATAGAACCACCTGTTGATCTTGATAACCCACAACCTAAGAATTAAAGATATGATAAAAGAGACTTCATTGCTAGAAAACACGGTAAAGAAAGAGAACTGTGGGTTCAAAAACCTATGCCTTGTCCACCCAAGTCAACTAAAAGGAAAGATGATGAAGAATTTGAACACTTTGCTGAAATGCTGAGGCCAGTCTTTTTGCGTACTCGCTTGACTGATATCTTGAAAATGCCTCCTTATGCAAAGTATATGAAAGACATCATCACTAATAAGAGAAAAATACCGGAAGATGAAATCTCCACTATGCTTGCTAATTATACTTTTAAAGATGGAGTACCTAAAAAACTTGGAGATCCGGGAATACCAACTATACCTTGCTCTATCAAAAATAATTATGTGAAAGCTGCTTTGTGTGATTTAGGAGCTGGTGTTAGTGTTATGCCTTTCTCTTTATATAAAAGACTTGATTTGAATAAACTCACACCTACTGAAATATCTTTGCAAATGGCTGACAAATCAACTGCCATACCTATCGGTATCTGTGAGGATGTGCCCGTTGTTGTTGCTAATGTTACTATTTTGACTGACTTTGTTATACTTGAGATGCCCGAGGATGACAACATGTCGATTATCCTTGGTAGACCTTTCTTGAATACTGCAGGGGCTGTTATTGATTGCAATAAAAGCAAGGTCACTTTTCATATCAATGGGAATGAGCATACGGTGCACTTTCCGAAGAAACAATTCCAAGTGAATGGTATTAATGTTATTGAAAAATCTCCGACAATCACTATTGGAAGTTTTCAAATACCTCTACCTACTGTTAAAAATAAATATGAAATGCTTATTGTTGGGGACATTCATATCCCCATTGAGGTAACTTAGTGATTTACGAAAGTTCTTCGGTTTCATGCTAATCGAAAGTGGTTGTTAATAAGACCTGATCAACCTTATTAATGGATTATTTTTGAGCGGTATGAAGTTGATGAATTTAGTAAGCACTACCTTCTGTCCCTACTTTTTGTTTTCTATTTTTAATAGTTAAATAAAATAAAATGCCATGCTTTGTCAGTTTTCTGAATTTCCCGTGCAATAAAAAATGACCCAAAAATAAAAGTTCTCAGAATGCCCTGAAAATTTAATATGATTTTTTCTGAATATTTATGAATTTCTGGTGCAAATAATATCAGAGGGAGGTGCACCAGGTGGACACAACCCACCTGGGCGCGCCAGGACCCCGAGACGTGCCCTGGTGGGTTGTGGTCCCCGCGTGGGCCCCCTCACTTATCCCTTCACACCACATCATCACTTACCTCCAGAAAAAATTCTCCATTGCTCTCTCTCCCGTGTTCTTGCCCTCAAACCCGCGGATTTTGATCTCTTTGCTCGAAGCTCCGTTTCCGAAACTGTTTAGGGGGATTGTTGCTTGGTATGTGACTCCACCGTTTGTCCAATTAGTTTTTGTTTTAGTGGTTTATATTTTGAATAATTAGCTACTCTTGGTGCTATTGTAGATGAGCTTGCATGTTGAATTCTTAGAGTTCTAAGTAGTTTGAATGCTTGATATGGCCTCTATGTATCCCTATGAGTAGTTGGTATCATTTTTGTTGAGAAAATTTTGTGGGCTAATAAATTTCAGAATTTTTGTTCATAGGAAAACCATGAATATCTTTAGGAAGTTTGGCTCTAAGAAGAACTCCAAGGGTGTTATTGGGGAGTCATCTGATAGTGATCTCCATCCTCGGAGGTTGGCGGAAGTACGGCCGTGTGAATGGCCGCACACCCCGTTCCTGGAAGAGGCTG
Source organism: Triticum aestivum (assembly GCF_018294505.1). NCBI lineage: Eukaryota > Viridiplantae > Streptophyta > Magnoliopsida > Poales > Poaceae > Triticum > Triticum aestivum. The sequence continues at coordinate 423,484,439 of NC_057814.1, read as the reverse complement.
GAATCCTTCAGGAGTTCACACAATATGCTGCTAATGCCGGCCTCACCGACTTCATCGCAGATGAGTGTGAACAACATCAAATCCTCACAAACATCTTTGTCCAAAGTTTTACTTTCCTTCCTAGAAATAATCCTCCTGAAGTGAGTTTTGATTTATATGCTGAAAACCATCAGATACCACTTACTGAATTTTGTAACATATGCATGATCCCTTCTGATGGGAACTTAGCCGAGCCTAGGCCGGCGGAGTTTGAGACCTTTTATCGCACTTTGACAGTGGGAGATGAGATAGGGGTGTCAGCTATCACTTCCGCTGGCTTGCATTTTCCTGTTGTTCATTACTTTGCTCTTTTCATTGCAAAATGCTTGCTTGCTAGAGAGAAGATGGGTGCAATCAGCTCACCAGACCTTGCTGTTTTGCTCGTGCATTAGAGGGCGACAACACTTATAGCTTGGGAGCTATTGTGGCTCGTCGCCTCCACATTAATAAGTCCAAGGGTAAAATACATGGTGGGATTTTCGCTACTCATTTGGCAGCTCACTTTAATGTTGAGATACACCATCATGATTACCCTCTGACCAAGGTTTACCTAGGCCGCGCAGCCATGGAACACCACCATGTTATTGCAAAAGATTACCCTGACATCCCTATTCCTTATAACCTGGTTTTTAGCATTGAAACTCGTGGTATTATCCCATTGCCTGCTCCTGCTTTGTTTGATCCTGTTGCTAGGAGCGGATATAGGATTATGCCTGCGGACATCATCGCCTACCGGAACGCTCAGGCTGCTGCAGAGGTAGAGGAGGAGCCTCAGCAGTGGGATGAGTGGATGCCCGCTCCTCGGTACCCCTGCAACCATTCAGGCTACTGATCGACTACCAAGTTAGGCCAAAAGCCTAAGCTTGGGGGAGTACGTGTTCTCACCGACATTACATTCATGTCCACTTATTCCATTTGTCGGTGTTCACACTTTTTCATTGTATCATCCATGCTTAGATTTATTTTCTTGCTTTCTTCTTGTGTGTTTGAAAAACTTTAGAAAAAACAAAAAAATTAGTTGTAGTTAATTTACCTTCTATGCATGCTTAGTAGTAATATTAAAAAGAAAACCCAAAAAGATTTCCTTGTTCTTCTTTTGCTTGTGGGAGCTTTCCCGTGTAAATAGTTTTTCTCGTTTTTGCTTTTCCCTTTTTATTTGCTTGTTCAAGAAAACCAAAAACTCCAAAAATATTTCAGTGTGTTTCTTTGAATTTCTTTTCTTTTTATTCGAGTTGTACCGAGGAGAAGACCACGATGAAAATGTTGAGTGGCTCTCATATGAATAATTGCTAATCTAATAAAGAGCACATTTTACCTTGTCTTCTCTTTTTGAATAAAATGTTTGCAGATTCTAGCTTAGTCCACGGCACTCTTGCACTATTATTATTTTCATATCGTTCGGTCGTGCAAGTGAAAGGCAATAATGACGATATTCGATGAACTGGCCGTGGCAGAGAGAAACTGGTATGAACTTGATTTGTTCTGTTTGTGTAAATATGTTTAACCTAGTATCCATGATTCAGCCCATTATGATTAAACATGTTTGCAATGACAATTAGAGATTATAGTTTCTCATGCCATGCATAAGTAGCTAGGAGTGGATAATGATTTATCTTGGATATCAACATTGCGTTAAAATGATAGTGATGTAGTATGATGGTATGGTATCCTCCTCTGAGTGTTCGAGTGGCTTGACTTGGCACATGTTCATGCATGTAGTTGAATCAAAACCAACATAGCCTCTATGAGATTTATGTTCATGGTGTTCATATCCTACTCATGCTAGTGTCCAATGTTACTTATGAATAATGCATGTTTATGACCGTTGTTGCTCTCTAGCTGGCCGCTTCTCAATCTAATTGCTAGCCTTCACCTGTATTAAGTGGGAATTCTGCTTGTACATCAAAAACTTTGAACCCAAAAGTTATTCCAGATGAGTCCACCATACCTACCTATATGCGGTATTACCCTGCCGTCCTAAGTAAATTTGCATGTGCCACCTCTAAAAACTTCTAATAAATATCCTTTTTGTGTGCCTGGATCGTTCATGGAATGACAAGAGGTGGTCGGTATCTTCCATGCTAAGCAGGTTATTCTCAGGTCGAGTGTTTATTCACTCGCCATCGCATGAGAAAAGGGCGGTATTAGGGATGCCAGTCCCAAACTGCAAACAGAAAAAGAGTTAATCTCTCAAATAATAATAATAAACTCCCAATGGAGTCAAAACCTTTACTTTTATCGCTTGGGAACCGCCACTTGTGTGCTTAGCATGGAAGATATTGATAACTGATGGTCGTGAAGTAAATGAGAAGGGTGCATGTCTCAAAATATCATTTACCTCTGTTTTAAAATTTTGAGCTCTGGCACCTCTGCAAATCACTACTTCCCTCTGCGAAGGGACTATCTATTTACTTTTATGTTGTGTCATCACCTTCTAAAACAAGCACTAGAACTTGAGAGCACAACTGTCATGACTTATGCATTGTGTGTAGCTAATGTTGGGTGCATCATGACTGGATCTTTTCTACCGTGAATTACAATGTTTGGTCGCTGCTTGAACTTTGGAGGTGCTCTGCATTTATGTTTTGCGGTCTCAGAATGGGCTAGCGAGATACCACTATTGTCATATTATATCATGGTTGTTTTGACAACGTGTTGCCGTTTGAGATATCCTATTATTGCTCGCTAGCTGATTATGTCATTGATATGAGTCATTATAATCTTTAAGAGTTATTGTCGACATGGTTAGTTATAATGTTGGCTGAAAACCTGGGTGCTGTTTAAGCTTATTTATGCAAACAAGAGCAAAAGAGTTCGTAAAAGTTTTTCTTTTTCACTTTCAGTTTATCAACCGAATTGCTTGAGAACAAACAAATGTTTAAGCTTGGGGAAGTTGATACGTCTCCAACGTATCTACTTTTCCTAACGCTTTTCCTCTTGTTTTGGACTCTAATTTGCATGATTTGAATGAAACTAACCCTGGTCTGACGATGTTTTCAGCAGAACTACCATGGTGTTGTTTTTGTGCAGAAATAAAAGTTCTCGGAATGGAACGAAACTTTGCGAGGAATTTTTATATAATAAATAAGAATTTCTGCAGCCAAGACCTACCGGAGAGGGGAACCTGGGTAGGCACAACCCACCAGGGCGCGCCCCCTCTCCTGGCGCGCCCAGGTGGGTTGTCCCCACCTGGTGGTCCCGCAGACCTTGAAGCCAATGCTATAAAATCCTATTTTCCCAGAAAAAACAGGGAGAAAGAATTATCGCGATCCACGAGACGGAGCCGCCGTCACCTCCTGTTCTTCATCGGGAGGCCAGATCTGGAGTCCGTTTGGGACTCCGGACAGGGGGATCCTTCGTTCTTCATCATCACCAACCTTTCTTCATCGACAATTCCATGATGCTCCCCACCGGGAGTGAGTAATTCCTTCGTAGGCTTGCTGGTCGGTGAGGAGTTGGATGAGATTCATCATGTAATCGAGTTATTTTTGTTAGGGCTTGATCCCTAGTATCCACTATATTCTAAGATTAATGTTGCTATGACTTTGCCATGCTTAATGCTTGTCACTTTGGGCCCGAGTGCCATGAACTCGGATCTGAACCGTTTATGTTATCACAATTATATTCATGTTCTAGATACGATCTTGCAAGTTATAGTCACCTACTACGTGTTATGATCTAGCAACCCCGGAGTGACAATAGTCGGGACCACTCCCGGTGATGATCGTAGTTATAGGAGTTCATGTATTCACTATGTGTTAATGCTTTGTTCCGGTTCTCTATTAAAAGGAGGCCTTAATATCCCTTAGTTTCCAATATGGACCCCGCTGCCACGGGAGGGTGGGACAAAAGATGTCATGCAAGTTCTTTCCATAAGCACGTATGACTATTATGGAATACATGCCTACATTATTGACGAACTGGAGCTAGTGCCGTATCGCCCTAGGTTATAACTGTCTCATGATGAATATCACCCAACAAGTCACCGATCCAATGCCTACGAATTTATCCTATATTGTTCTTGCTAAGTTACTACTGCTATCATCACTGTTACACTTGCTACAAAATTACTGCTATCATTGTTACCGTTACCGTTACTGCTGCTACTATTATCAAAACTATCATACTACTTTGCTACTGATTACCTTGCTGCAGAGAATTAATCTCCAGGTGTGGTTGAATTGACAACTCAGCTGCTAATACCTTCAAATATTCTTTGGCTCCCCTTGTGTCGAATCTATAAACTTTGGTTAAATACTCTACCCTCGAAAACTGTTGCGATCCCCTATACTTGTGGGTTATCAACCTAGCAGCCGTCCCCAATTCCCCATTGAACTCCCTTCTTGAGCAGGTCACGGCTAGCAAGAATGATGCGCAAAGTGGCAGAAGACGACCGCGGGGCGGTGCATTCCAGAAATCCTTGTGAGGGAAATACCGGCCTTTTAAGACACGAGCACACAAGGAGTCCCGAACAGTAAGTAGTCGCCACCCTTGTTTGCCCAGCATTGCCAAATTGAAGATGTGCATATCCCGAAAACCCATCTCGCCAAAAGACTTGGGCGTTGAGAGCCAATCCCATGATCTCCAGTGTATCTTCTTTTTCCCATCCTCTCTGCCCCACCACTCGCCGGCAATAATTTGTCTGAACATTCGACAGATAGCCTTAGGAAGTTCAAAGCAGCTCATGATGAAAGTAGGGATCGCCTGAATGATAGATTTCAACAGTGTTCGTTTCCCTGCTCTCGAGATCGGGCGATCAGACCATCCATGAACACATCGCCAGGCCCTATCTGGCAAGAACTTGAAGATACTAGTAGGGGATTTACCAACCTCGGTAGGCATACAAAGGTATGTGTCATTGAAGGTTTCGTTAGATATCCCAAGACTCGCCTTCACTCTTTGCTTAAAAAGTCTCCGAACAACCATGACCAAAGAGTAAAGAGGACTTGTCCTTGTTAATTAACTGACAAGAACCAGAGCAATCTGGGTTCAGAGTAGTCTTCAAAGCAACCACACTACAAGCATCAGATCTTGCAAAGAAGATACTGTCATCGGCAAACAGGAGATGTGAGATAGGAGGACCGGAGCGACCGTTCCTAATGCCATGTAGCTCGCCACAACTCTCCTTTTGGAGTAACAGACTTGACAGTCCTTCGGTGCAGAGCAGAAACAAATAGGGGCTGATACGATCACCCTGACGAATTCCTCTCTATGGAACAACAGGTGCAGTAAGCTCACCATTAACCCTTACAGCATGCTGGACATTGGTTACACACCTCATCACTGAGTTGATCCATGTAGGGTTAAAACCGAGTCTGGAGAGACAACCATGAAGAAAACTCCACTCAACACGGTCATAGGCTTTCGTCGTCAATCTTCAAGGCAAAGAAGGGTTGTTTAGCTCGGTGATGTCTGATGGTGTGTAGAGATTCAAAGGCAATAAGAGAGTTGTCAATGATCAATCTTCCAGGCACGAAGGCAATCTGAAACTCAGAGATGACAGCAGGCAGCAATAACTTCAAACAATTGGCCAAAACCTTCGAGGCAATCTTGTAAAGAACATTACATAGACTAATTGGACGGAAATTCTTCAGGTGCTTGGGTCGTGTCACTTTAGGAATAAGGACGATCACTGAGTCACAAAAACCCTCCGGAATAGAACTTCCATCCAAAAAGCATTTCACAGCTCGACAAATCTCCTCTCCAAGAAGTCCCAATGATTCTGGTAGAAGAGGGCGGGAAAGCCATCAGGTCCAGGAGGTTTAGTAGGACCCATCTGGAATAGAGCAGCCTTGATTTCCTCATTAGTGTAGGGCTTACTCAAATCCTCATTCATCTCAAGAGAAATATTTTGAGGGATAGCATCTAGGACTGCATCAGCGGCATCAGAACGTTTGAATGTGAAAAGTTTCTCGTAGAATTAAGATAGAGCCCAGCCGAGTAAGATCGCAAAAATTCGCTCCCGACGTTAGACGACCCCCCCCCCCCCCCCCCCCCCCGGTCTGCAAGGATGCGCCAATGCGACCTTTCCACTGGGCTACTGCCCAGCTCTCGTTGTCCACTATTTTATTTGTCGCTCCATGGACAATGTTTGAGCTGATCGGGGCAGCGTGGTTCCGAGCTATTGGTATGACCATATTCTATAGAGGGCACTATTAGGTCATTTTGTGTTCTCTAGGATTTTTGAATCCTCTCTAGGATATGTTGTTTTGTGCAAATGTTTTACTCGTGTGGTAGAGTCACGTTGATGGATAGTTGTCACTGCAGTCATGATCATGTCCTAGTCCATGCACGTAGAAATGTGGCAACTTTCTCTCTCGGTGCTTGGCCCCATGGTGATATCTTTGTTCACACTCTATTATTTCGGTTGTTGTTGCTCCCTTTCGGTTATGTCTTTGTGTGTGCTCTAGCAGGCGGCGATTTGTTCATTCTCCGTGTGTCGTGCGATATGGCTCGCGAGAGGTGGTGGAAGAGGCATATGCTGCATCAACCTCGTCCGTTTGGCGACATGTTGCGTATGCGCCCTTTTCCTTTCTCGAGCGCATGCGCATTTTTTTTTCTTTTTTGCGAGAAGCATGCACGTTTCTTGATGTGCGATCCTCTTTTCGTTTGTGTGTGGTCATTCTTGTCACGTCTGAATATAGGACTGGTAATGGATTTCGGTGTCTATGGTTCAATGCAATTTTCCAAAAACATCGTGGCTCATCTCCAAGGCGTGGTGTGCATGTTCAACGCAATTGTCCAAAAAGCGTTGCAGCTTATCACAAGGATGTGATGTGCATGTCTTGCTACGTGCTGTACGCCTTACGTTTGTTCTTTTGCGTTTTCCTGTTTTGGTCAACCTAATTCACACGTACTACTATATATTTTGTGTGTGTGTGCTGGCCTCTAGCTCTGTCGCTTTGCAGCTGGAAAGATACTGCGAGTGAAGCACGTGAGCCCTCGGATAGTAAACGAGCACCAAAGAAACCGTTAACCGCTTCATTCAGCCAAAGAAGAAGTCCTAAAAAGCTGGCTAAGGCCAACTCCACCGCGCGACCTTAAACGGACGTCCGTTTTGTTCGGATTCTGTCTCTTTGGATAGGGCAATGGGGTTGTGTCCGGACTTGTCCTGGGATGCGGTGGCCGTGCGCCCAGCGCGCGGACGCATCCCGGCCGCATCCTGTCCGCGTACATTTTTTTCAAGTCCTTAACTTCTTTTCATCATTCATTTTCGGTACATGAAGAATACATCATCATATTTTGACTAGTAAAGCAAGACCAAAGAAAATAAGAACAACAAAAATACATTTTAGAAGATACCCAACTTCCATAACTGCTCCCTTGAGTTGGGTTAGGGCCTTCTCGATGCACTTGATCTGTGGAGGAGGCTCGATCTGGCATCCTCCTTTCTTCTTCAAGCCAGAAGTCGATGTTGCTTCCTCACACCTAGTCTCGTGTCTAGCCTCTAATCTAGCAACAAGTGCACTTGTCTCATCTACAACCTCTATGCTAGCTAAAAGTGCACGAACATGTACTAAATTTCGCTCTATCAATATATCGATGTACTCTTCTTCCCAATACCAAAACTTGCATCCATGCTACACAATAAAATTTGTAGTTAGCACAATTAATCAAAACTAGAGCACAAACAGAAGCTAAAAAAGCACATACCCCATCGTTTAAGCACTTGATGAACACCCATCCGGGATGTTCCGGCGTTGTAGACACGCGGCGCACGGCCATCCTTGGGCAGTGGTCGCACTTAATGAGTGGCAACGGTGCGCCGGCGAGCTTTTGGGCAAGCACCGAGCCCGGCCGACCGCCATTCGTGTATCTGCCGGCGGACCACCGACGGTGCAGATCCGAGCGGCTAGAGGAGGAGCCACTGCCTGCATGTGGCCTTGCGGCCCTGCCAGGGCCTTCCGGCGAGGTGCCCGGCCAGTCCATGGCGCGGCCTGGCCTCCCACAGCCGGGCGAGCTCAAGACCGACCGGATCCGCCCCAAATCCGGCCGGCGGGTGCGCAAACCAGGTGGTCGTGGTTGGGTCGAGGGGCGGCGCCGAGGGGAAGGGGCTGGGCGAGCGCGCGTCCAAACTGCACGGCTGCAATGGCAGCGGCGGCGGCGGCAGCGAGGGGAAGAGTGGGGAAGAGTGGAGGGGGTGCGGCCGAAGGAAAGGAGGGGGGCGGATAAAAAAGGCCTGCCCTGTGCCACCGACGGGCGGGCCAGGGAAGGACATGCGCGGACGGCCCGCGCGTCCGCGTGGTGTCCGTTTCACCCCAAAGCGACGCAAACTTAAGCCGCGGATGGATCGAAAGCGGACACAAAACGGACAAAAACCCGTTTGCTCCCATGCGCTGGGCCGCCTCGTTTGTCTGTTTTACCTCAAACGGACGAAGACGGACAGAATAGGATCGTGCGGTGGAGTTGGCCCTAAAACCATCGTAGGACGAAGCATCGGCCAGGTTGATTCGTGCCGGCAACCCGAACACGTTGCCAGGGTGCCTAGCCACGATTCAGCGGCCACTTACCACCGCTGGTGCCACTCCTCCCCACGGCCGTCCGCGTGCCGTCCCGGTGTCCCACAAGGGCACGCATTCAATACCGCCACTACGGTGGCCATCAGTCAATGCGCCACCCCAAGGCAAGCTCGCCACCCCAGCAAAGGCCAGGCGCCGGCCCATCACGTCACGGCGCCGCGGCTGGGAGCGGAATAAAACGGGGCTGTAGCCAGGATCTGGTTCCACCGCCGCACCGCCACAAGAGACGAAACTCCCGACGGGGACTCCACCTTCGCTCCCCCACACGGGAAGAAGCGGACAAGCGGCGCGTTTCCCCACCGGGAAGCTACTAGTAACCGCGGCAAGCCGAGGAGCCGAGGCAAAGCAGCAGCCTTCTTCTTCTCTTCTTTGTTCTCCTCGCCCACGGTTTCCTGGCCGGACCACCGGGGACAGCCGAGCAATGGCGAGGGCGAGGCGGGGAGGCGTGGGCTGGAGGACGGTTCTTGCCGCGGCGCTGTGGCTTCTTGTTGTGGCGGCGGAGGCCGGGAAGTACAACGCGGTGTTCAATTTCGGGGACTCCCTGGTGGACGCCGGCAACCTGGTGACCGAGGGCATCCCGGACTACCTCGCCACGGCGCGGCCGCCCTACGGCCAGTCCTACTTCGGCTACCCCACCGGCCGCTGCTCCGACGGCCGCCTCGTCATCGATTTCATCGGTAATTCACGGAATGGTCCTTTTGAGTCATGTCTTGGTCGCGTCCTGGGTTCGAGATTCGACTGATTTGGCTTCCCTGGTGCCCGCAGCGCAAGAGTTCGGGCTGCCGCTGCTGCCCCCGTCCAAGGCCAAGAACGCCAGCTTCGCGCAGGGCGCCAACTTCGCCATCACCGGCGCCACGGCGCTCGACACGGAGTTCTTCGAGAAGCGGGGGCTCGGGAAGAGCGTCTGGAACTCCGGGTCACTCTTCACCCAAATCCAGTGGTTACGCGACCTCAAGCCCTCCTTTTGTAACTCCACCCAAGGTAGTACTAGTACAAGAAACAAAACAAGTTATTCTTTATTCACATTCATATTATTTCCCATTTCATTGACGTTGATGTCTGAATTTCATCTGAATTGGGTGTTCCTGTTTTCTTGTATCTGAAGAATGCAAGGATTTCTTTGCCAAGTCCCTGTTCGTAGTGGGTGAATTGGCCGGAAATGACTACAACGCGCCGCTCTTTGCCGGGAAGGATCTCAGGGAGGCCTACAACTTGATACCCCATGTCGTTCAGGGCATCTCAGATGGTGTGGAGGTGAGCATTTCCGTCTTCGCAGTGTTCCAGCATGCTGTGTGTAGCTTTGTTCTAACTCCTTGTGCGTGCTGCAGCAATTGATTGCCGAGGGGGCAAAGGATTTAATTGTGCCTGGAGTGATGCCGTCTGGGTGCTTTCCAGTGTACCTGAGCATGTATGTTGATCCTAAAGAGGGCTACGGTCCGCGTAGCGGCTGCCTCAAGCGATTCAACACATTTTCATGGGTGCACAACGCGATGCTCAAGCATGCGCTGGAGAAGCTTCGTGCCAAACACCCTGGCGTGAGGATCGTATATGGGGATTACTTTACACCAGTTATCCAGTTCTTGCTTCAGCCTGAAAAATTTGGTGAGTTCCCAAATTCTTTATTTTTGCAGGCAGAACTAGATTGTCACCAACAAATAATTAAATATGTTAATGCGATTGGTTTAGCACTAGGAAACTTGTGGAGTCTGATATTATATTACTAAATATTCTCTCTGTTAGTTCTAAGTTTGAGATAGAAATTTAAAATTTCGTGACATACCTAATTCAACTTAGCTGCCCAGTCAACTGTCGAATTATGTACTTTTGAGATGCAGTAAACGTTACTGATAATTCCGGTCTAGATGTAGGGCTTTTCAGCGTCTTAGACAGTGCCATTTATCTTCTGTGTGTTCAAGAATTTTGTTATAATCATATGGAATCTCATATCTGGTATCTACATCTAGAATACTATTTGTCAGTGATGCAGAGACCACGAGTAATCTTCACATTTTTTTTTCTGATATTGGGAAATTGACCTATTACTGCGAGCTCACATGCCTTAGTTTTTTTTGAGAATCTAATTTTTTTTTTGAATCCTCGCATGCCTTAGTTGTGCATGTTTTCATAAGCTGTGGCCCAATTCTTGCAGTAAATCCTTGTTTTGTGGATTTCTGTTGCCATACAACATTGGCAGCTAAAAACTTGACCTTGCCATTTAAGTTATCGAAACTATATAACAATTTATATCGTGTATTCGTGTCCAGCGGCATATAAAATTGTCCACAGCATAAGTACAATCATCTCGACGGCTAACTGTGAAGTTTAGATCTGCCTGCAAGAGAAATTCCTTATCTCGAAAACAAATCTGAAGGAGCTGTAAAGGCATATCTATACAACATCAAAGCAATGTATGTATTAGTGTATCATGCCATATTGAAACAAAAAATTGCGACTTCTCAAACAGAAATTACTTCTGCATTAGGATATTGCTAAATTGGGTATTTTATTATGAGAATCGTGTAGAGCATCATCTTCATTCCTGTTACTAAGTGTTGCAACGGTTAGATTTCTGATTAACAAACTTATATTCAAGTCCGTACCACTAGACAAGTGAAATACAAACACCAGAAATTTTCCCAGTTAGCTGAAATATATATTTATATTTATTATCTCTTTCATACTTACTGTTTATTCCCGTTGTAGAAAAATGAACATGTACTGTACTTTAGGCATCATCCTGGACAAATAGGAAAACAAAGGTTCATACAGGTGACGCATCTGTGTAGAGGGAGAATTTTCCTTTTACTGGTCGCTTTAAGGACGTACGAGAGCCATGACCCTGTCATCTCTGTTTCACTGGCACATTAGCAGAATGGTAGTCATTTAATTATTCCGGCATGTTTGTCTTGAGTCTTGACTACTACTCCCTCATATCACAAATATAAGATGTTTTAACTTTTTTCTGAATCGGATGTATATAGACCCGTTTTAGTGTGTTTGTTCGCTCATTTCAGTGTATGTAGTCCATGTTGAAATATTCAAAACATCTTATGTTCATGAACGGAGGGAGTACATTGATAAGGGGCAAGAATGTGTTTATCGCTTGTATAAGCATGATATACATCTGTTCGCAGAAAGAGACCAAGGAGTTTTTCTGCCAGGCAGGGACCTAACATTACAGCTGTTGATGTAGGATTTCACAAGCAGCCGCCTAGAGCATGCTGTGGCGCTCCCGGGAAGGGCCCTTACAACTTCAATCTGACAGCAAAGTGCGGCGAGCCTGGTGCTACGCCGTGTGCTGATCCGAAGACACATTGGAGCTGGGACGGCATTCACTTGACGGAGGCCGCATATGGGCACATTGCCAAAGGTTGGTTGCATGGCGAATTCGCGGATCAACCTATCATACAGTCTTCCTGAGCATCTGGTCGCTTGGCCTGTTGTGCCTAGAGTCTAGAGTGTATCAAAATAGCACACCAGATTGTAACTGGTAAGGTATAGCTCCATATAGTATCATGTATGTATATCTCCATCCATTTTGTTGGGATTCATGTCAGCCAGTTAAAGAGAAATGAGATAGGAGGCTGTTAAAGCGTCATTTCTTCATTCATCAGGTGGTATAAGTAACAAAATGTATTGCTTAAAGTGGTTGAATATGATGCATAGTATGATCTTCTGTAGTCTCTGACTTGCTGATCAAAGTTCACTATGGCTTTTAACTTAAAACTTCTGCCTGAATCTTCGTTCGCAAATGTAAGATGTTTGAACCTTTTTGTGAATCGGATGTATATAGACATGTTTTAGTGTGTATGTTCACTCATTTCAGTCATTTCAGTCCGTATGTAGTGTATATTGAAATATCTAAAACATCTTATATTTGTGAACTGAGGGAGTATCTCAGTTTATCTTCTTGCATAAAGTGGCCACAGAGATCTCCTTTTGAAGCACCGCAAGATCTCGGCATGGTTCCTGGAGAAGATTCTCAAATATATTGTAAAAAAGTTGCCGGTGACTTGGATAGAGATTCTATGTCGTGCAGTTAAAAGTTGGATTCTGGAAACAGGATTTGTGTGGTGCCCTCTGGTGAGTACATGTGTTGTGCATAACTGTGTATTGGACCCATCTCCTAATTGCCTTGTATAGTTGAGGTCGTGGGTCATCTTTGTAAATCATATATACGTGCGTTTGAGCAATACATCGTATAATTCATACATTATACATGATATCAGGTTCTAAACCTAGCTTCCGCCCGTCGCCGCTTCTCCCTTCTTCCTGCAGCCACGCTCCCCCTTCCCTACCTGCGCGGCCGCTTAAACCCTCCTGCCGCCGCGCCGCCCAACTCCCTTAGCTGCACCCAAGCGCCGCCGCCACCCAACTCCCTCCTAGCTGCTGTTCCCTAGCCGCCGCTGCCTTCCTCTCCGCCCGACCGAACCCCTCCCCGAGCGCCACCGCCGCCACCCGCACCAAACCCTAACCCGCGCCACGCCGAGCCGACCCTCGCCGCCATGTCGTCTGTCACGTCATCCGCGTCCACCAACTCCAACCCGTTCACCGACGCCAACCCTCCCGACGTCAACGACATCCGCAACCTGAACATTTACGAGCGGGTGCTGGTTCGTCTCTCCCAGACGGACTCCTCCTACTACACGTGGAAGACGTATTTCTCCCTTGTGTTAAGGGAGTACCACCTCGTCGATCACGTGGACGGCTCCATCGACTCAAGCCTCGTCCCTGAGTTTCATGACTGGTCCACCATCGACACCATGATCATCCGGTGGTTCTTCCTCACCATCTCGCCAGACCTCTTTCAGACGGTCGTGCAGGACGGTGACGACGCCCATGCCGTGTGGACCAAGCTGAACGGGCTCTTCACCGACAATCAACTCCAACGTCGTGTTTTTTTGCAGCAAGAGTTCTTTGGGTGCCACCAGGACAACTCCTCCGTCGACGACTACTGTCGCCGTCTCAAGACTCTCGTTGACGAGCTCCGCGATATTGGCGCGAGGATCAATGATGACCTCCTCCCCAGCACGCTCACCGCCGGGCTCAACGAGGACTTCGGCAACGCCGCGGCGAACCTCACCCTCCTTCGCCAAGTTCGTTGCGTACCTCCGCTTGGAGGAGCGGCGGATGAAGCAGGTGAAGGCGCGGGCCATCCACACCGCCCTCGCCGCCGGCACTACCCGCGGCGGGCCCCCGACGCCTCCCGCTGCCCCGGCCGCGCCATCAGGCGTCGTACCAGGCACCGCCGCCGCCGTACCCGGCGCCACAGCAGCCGGGGCTGCTGCCCCTCCCGTACGGGTCGCCCGCACCTCCCGCCCCTTCCGTCGACCAGCGCCGCGGGGGCCGGCGTGGTGGCTGACGCGGTGGTCAGCAGCAGCAGCAGGGAGCCGACCAGCCTCGCCAGCAGCAGCAGCTCCAGGTGCCCCCTCCGTGGGCCGCCGGCTACAACCCGTGGACCGGCGTTGTTCATGCCTACACCATGCCGGTCCCCCGGGCCCCTGAGCTGACGCTTTCCGTGCCGCGCCCGCCGGCGCATCAGGCGTACTACGCGGCTCCACGGCCCTATGGAGGGTACCCACCGCCGCAGCTGAGTGGCGGTTACGACCTCCCGATGGCGCCTCCGTCCCCCTCGCCGGCGCTGCCGCTGGCGCCTTGGGACCCGGCGCTCCTCGCCGCGCTGCACACCGCCCCTACGCCGAACAACTACACTAGAGGCAGTGATTGGTACATGGACACCGGGGCTACGGCTCACATGTTTGCTCATCCTGGTAATCTTGCCTCCTTCACTCCCGTCACCATCGACCGCCGCATCATTGTCGGCGACAGTTCCACACTTCCTATCACGCACGTCGGGCACACTTCTTTTCCTTCTAATTCCACACCTTTATCTTTGTCTAATATACTTGTGTCTCCTCATCTTATTAAGAACCTTATTTCCGTTCGTTGGTTTACTCGTGAAAATCATGTCACTGTTGAATTTGACGAACTTGGTTTTTGTGTTAAGGACGCTCGAACCAGGATGGTACTCCACCGATGTGACAGCCCGACGAGCTCTATCCGGTGCACTCGCCTTCATCCGCCACCACTTCTCCAGTTGCTCTCTTCGCTGGCGTTGATCTCTGGCATGCTCGTTTGGGTCATCCCAACCCCGTCACACTTCGTCATATTCTTAGGAGTTTCAATTTCAGTTGTAATAAGATAGAGGATCACACTTGTCATGCCTGTCGTGTCGGCAAACATGTTCGCCTTCCGTTTAAACTCCACCACCATTGCTTCTTTTCCTTTTCAGTTGATTCATAGCGATGTGTGGACCTCTCCGGTTCCTAGTAATTCGGGCTACTTATATTATCTGGTTCTTCTTGATGATTATTCACATTATGTGTGGACCTTCCCTTTGCGACGAAAGTCGAATGCACTCTCCACTTTGACGGCTTTTTACTCCTATGTCAGCACGCAGTTTTGGGCGTCCCATTGTTGCTCTTCGGACTGACAATGGAAAAGAGTTCGACAACCTTGCTTTCCGCACTTTTTTGTCGCACCATGGAACAATTTTTCGTTTCACATGCCCGTATACTTCACAGCAGAACGGTTGAGCCGAACGCGTCCTTCGCACTCTGAATGACTGCGTTCGCAAGCTCCTGTTCCATGCTAACATTCTGCCTCGCTTCTGGCCGGACGCACTTGCTACTGCATCGCTTCTCCTTAATCTTCGACCCTGCCGCCCACGGTGAAACTACGCACCTCACCATCTTCTCTTCGGCATGCCACCATCTTATGATGGTCTGTGTATTTTTGGGTGCCTCTCTTAACCTAGCATTGCCAACACTGCTCCTCATAAGCTTGCACCACGTTCCATTGCATGCATCTTCATCGGCTACCCTTCTAACTCCAAGGGCTATTGGTGCTACGATCCCATCTCCCACCGTGTGCTCACCTCCCGGCATGTTTACTTTGATGAGCATGTGTTTCCGTTTCAACAGGTACCCCCGGCAGTTCCTCCCACCACTGATGGCGCGGGAGCCTCGACGCCTCTCCCATGGCGTTCGTGCGCCGCTCTTGGCCCGCCCCTAGCTTTGCGGCGCGTCACCTGCCGACGCCCCCGCATGCGGCGCCTCCTCTGACCACGGCCCCGGTGCCCGCGGCTACGGTGCCCTCGGTACCCCTTCTTCCCGCGGTTCCCACGCCCGCGGTGCCCGCGCCCTCCGCGCCTGCTGCCTCGGCGCCCGCGGCCCCCGCGCCTTCCTCGGAGCCAGCGGCCCTCGCGCCGCCTCGACGCCTGCTGCTTCGGCGCCCGCGGCGCCCGTGGTTCAGGCGGCTCCGGCGCCCTTCTCACCGGGGACTGTGGCCGGGCCATCCGCGGTCGCTCCGGTCAACCGCGCTCATACGGGCATTTTTCGCCCGAGATCGCGCTATGCTTCGGACGACTACGTCCACACGACATCCACCTCTACGCCATCGCCATTGTCGTCCTCTGTTCGAGCTGCTCTTCATGATCCGCTCTGGATGGCTGCAATGCAAGAGGAGTTTGATGCCTTATTGCGCAACCGGATGTGGCAGCTTGTTCCCCGTCCCCGGCACGCCAACGTGATTACCGGGAAGTGGGTCTTCAACCACAAGCTCCGTCCTGATGGTACCCTTGATCCCTATAAAGCGCGTTGGGTCGTTTGTGGCTTCCACAACGTGCTGGCATCGACTTCACCGACACCTTCGCTCCGGTCCTTAAGCCCGGTACGATTCGCATGGTTCTCCATCTTGCGGTCCCCCGTGCTTGGCCGGTGCACCAGATGAACGTCTCCAATGCCTTCCTTCACGGTCACCTCGAGGAGCAGGTCTTCTGCCAGCAGCCTATGGGGTTTGTTGATCCAGCACTTCCCGACCACGTGTGCCGGCTTTCGCGGTCCTTGTACGGACTCAAGCAGGCTCCGCGCGCTTGGTACCAGCGCATCGCGGCATTTCTGCACCAGCTCAGGTTCCACTCCACCCGCTCGGACACATCACTCTTCGTCTATCATCAGGGCTCCGACACGGCTTACTTGCTGCTTTATGTCGACGACATCATCTTGAGGTAATGTACGGCTGGTCTTCTCAGTCAGCTCACTGCCCGTCTTCGTGCTGAGTTTGCCATCAAGGACTTGGGTCGTTTGCACTACTTCCTTGGTGTTGAGGTGGTGCGACGTCCGGATGGCTTCTTCCTTCATCAGCAGAAGTACGCTCATGAGCTCATGGATCGTGCTGGCATCCTTAACTACAAGCCCGTTGCTATGAAGGAAATATGCCCTAGAGGCAATAACAAGATTATTATTTATTTCCTTATTTCATGATAAATGTTTATTATTCATGCTAGAATTGTATTAACCGGAAACATAATACATGTGTGAATACATAGACAAACATAGTGTCACTAGTATGCCTCTACTTGACTAGCTCGTTGATCAAAGATGGTTGAGTTTCCTAGCCATAGACATGAGTTGTCATTTGATTAACGGGATCACATCATTAGGAGAATGATTTGATTGACTTGACCCATTCCGTTAGCGTAGCACTTGATCGTTTAGTTTACTGCTATTGCTTTCTCCATGACTTATACATGTTCCTATAACTATGATATTATGCAACTCACGAATACCGGAGGAACACTTTGTGTGCTACCAAACGTGACAACGTAACTGGGTGATTATAAAGGTGCTCTACAGGTGTCTCCGATGGTGTTCGTTGAGTTGGCATAGATCGAGAATAGGATTTGTCACTCCGATTGTCGGAGAGGTATCTCTGGGCCCTCTCGTAATGCACATCACTATTAGCCTTGCAAGCAATGTAACTAATGAGTTATTTGCGGGATGATGCATTACAGAACGAGTAAAGAGACTTGCCGGTAATGAGATTGAACTAGGTATTGAGATACCGACGATCGAATCTCGGGCAAGTAACGTACCGATGACAAAGGGAACAACACATGTTGTTATGCGGTTTCACCGATAAAGATCTTCATAGAATATGTAGGAACCAACATGAGCATCTAGGTTCCGCTATTGGTTATTGACCGGAGACGTATCTCAGTCATGTCTACATAGTTCTCGAAACCGTAGGGTCCGCACGCTTAAAGTTCCGTGACGATCGGTATTATGAGTTTTTGTGTTTTGATGTACCAAAGCTAGTTTGGAGTCCCGGATATGATCACGGACATGACGAGGAGTCTCAAAAGGTCGAGACGTAAAGATCGATATATTGGACGACTATGTTCGGACACCGGAAGTGTTTCGGGAGGTTTCGGACATATACCAGAGTACCGGGGGGGTTACCGGAACCCCCCGGGAGTATATTGGGCCTAATGGGCCCTAGTGGGAGAAGAGGAGGGGCGGCGAGGGCAGCTGCGCGCCCCCTCCCCCTCTAGTCCGAATTGGACAAGGAGGGGGGCAACGCCCCCTTTCCTTCTCTCCGTCTCTCCCTTCTCCTCTCCTACTCCTCCTTGGAAGGGGGGAGTCCTACTCCCGGTGGGAGTAGGACTCCTCATGGGGCGCGCCATAGGAGGCCGGCCCCCTCCCCCTCCTCCACACCTTTATATACGGGGAGGGGGGCACCCCTTGGAGACACAACAATTGATCATTGATCTCTTAGCCGTGTGCGGTCCCCCCTCCACCATAATCCACCTCGGTAATATCATAGTGGTGCTTAGGTGAAGCCCTGCGTCGGTAGCATCATCATCACCGTCACCACACCATTGTGCTGACAAAGCTCTTCCCCGAAGCTCTACTGGATCGTGAGTTCGCGGGACGTCACCGAGCTGAACGTGTGCTGAACGCGGAGGTGCCGTACGTTCGATACTGAGGATCGGTCGATCGTGAAGACGTACAACTACATCAACCGCGTTGTTATAACGCTTCTGCTTACGGTCTTCGAGGGTATGTAGACGACACTCTTCCCTCTCGTTGCTATGCATCACCATGATCTTGCGTGTGCGTAGGAATTTTTTTGAAATTACTACGTTCCCCAACAGTGGTATCAGAGCCAGGTTTATGTGTAGATGTTATATGCACGAGTAGAACACAAGTGAGTTGTGGGCGATACAAGTCATACTGCTTACCAGCATGTCATACTTTGGTTCGGCGGTATTGTTGGATGAAGCGGCCCGGACCGACATTACGCGTACGCTTACGCGAGACTGGTTCTACCGACGTGCTTCGCACACAGGTGGCTGGCGGGTGTCAGTTTCTCCAACTTTAGTTGGACCGAGTGTGACTACGCCCGGTCCTTGTTGAAGGTTAAAACAACACTAACTTGACGAAATATCGTTGTGGTTTTGATGCGTAGGTAAGAACGGTTCTTGCTCAGCCCGTAGCAGCCATGTAAAACATGCAACAACAAAGTAGAAGACGTCTAACTTGTTTTTGCAGGGCATGTTGTGATGTGATATGGTCAAGACATGATGCTATATTTTATTGTATGAGATGATCATGTTTTGTAACGGAGTTATCGGCAACTGGCAGGAGCCATATGGTTGTCGCTTTATTGTATGCAATGCAATCGCCCTGTAATTGCTTTACTTTATCACTAAGCGGTAACGATAGTCGTAGAAGCAATAGTTGGCGAGACGACAACGATGCTACGATGGAGATCAAGGTGTCGCGCCGGTGACGATGGTGATCATGACGGTGCTTTGGAGATGGAGATCAAAGGCACAAGATGATGATGGCCATATCATATCCACTACAAGAAATATGTCAACTTGTGACATTCTCTTAGTGACCCCAGCTAAATTGGTCGTAAATCCACGGCCCTTTCGCTTGGAAGGGCTCAAACCTTGAAATTGCTTACACCAAATGGTCACAAAGCAGACAAGAGTGGCCAATGACCTTATTTCTACCTGATTACGACCAATATAAATGGTCATGAGGTTGTGAACGTGGATGCATTGGTACTTATTTGTATGACTAGGCGCCACCTCATCAGTTTTGCCTATGTGTCATGTCCATGTGTCAATTTTTGCCTGAGGTTGTGAAGCAACCTATATTTCTGTCATTCCCAAAATTCCCAAAAAAATTGGGCATTCTTTACTATCCAAATCATTGCCTCGTGACAATATTCAACTCCATTTGCCTGGTAAATCTTCCTCGGCAAATTTCCAAAGTTTTTGTTCATCTCGAACTGTTGTGAAGGAAGTACTAGCTAGGCATATCCTAATGAGCTGAATTTTTGCCACATCTTCTATATTCCCAAATCATTGCTCTCCACAAAATTTGAGACCCATCTAACAATACATGTGAGTGTGGCTTCGGCATTCATATTTCTGTCCAGTGTGGTACGTTGCAAAGCAAGTGACACCTAGGCTCCTCCATTTGAGCTGCAAATTTTCCAAGATAGTGTCCTTAGTAGATGATCATCCTCGGCCAAAACTCAGGCCCATTGGCCATGTGCATTTTCCGTACCACTAATCAAACACTTGGGTGCTAATTCATGTTTGAGCATTGTTCGGTCTCCTCTTGAGATTCTTCTGTTGTTATTTTCTTCCAAGCATCTACCTGGGGAGTGCCAAACCTACTAGACATGCCTAGGCTAACCAGAACGCATGGCAATGCCACGGTCATGCGGTGACCACGCGGCGGGCATGTGAGATACGCGCTTTGGAGTTGGGGCCCTGGGCCACCGTACTTATATTGATTGCATGTGATGTTTATCCTTTATGCATCTTATTCTGCTTTGATTGACGGTAGCATTATAAGATGATCTCTCACTAAAAATTTCAAGGTACAAGTGTTCTCCCTGAGTATGCACTGTTGCCAAAGATCGTCGTGCCGAGACACCACGTGATGATCGGGTGTGATAAGCTCAATGTTCTTATACAACGGGTGCAAGCCAGTTTTGCACACGCAGAATACTCGGGTTAAACTTGACGAGCCTAGCATATGCATCCTCGGAACACTGAGACCGAAAGGTCGAGCGTGAATCATATAGTAGATATGATCAACATAGTGATGTTCACCATTGAAAACTACTCCATTTCACGTGATGATTGGTTATGGTTTAGTTGATTTGGATCACGTGATCACTTAGATGATAAGAGAGATGTCTATCTAAGTGGGAGTTCTTAAGTAATATGATTAATTGAACTTAAATTTATCATGAACTTAGTACCTGATAGTATTTTGCTTGTCTATGTTGTTGTAGATAGATGGCCCGTGCTGTTGGTCCGTTGAATTTTAATGCGTTCCTTGAGAAAGCAAAGTTGAAAGATGATGGTAGAAATTACACGGACTGGGTCCATAACTTGAGGATTATCGTCATTGCTGCACAGAAGAATTACGTCCTGGAAGCACCGCTGGGTGCCAGGCCTGCTTCAGATGCTACTGATGACGTTAAGAACGTCTGGCAGAGCAAAGCTGATGACTACTCGATAGTTCAGTGTGACATGCTTTACGGCTTAGAACCGGGACTTCAACGATGTTTTGAACGTCATGGAGCATATGAGATGTTCCAGGAGTTGAAGTTAATATTTCAAGCAAATGCCCGGATTGAGAGATATGAAGTCTCCAATAAGTTCTATAGCTGCAAAATGGAGGAGAATAGTTCTGTCAGTGAACATATACTCAGAATGTCTGGGTACTGCAATCACTTGATTCAACTGGGAGTTAATCTTCCGGATGATAGTGTCGTTGACAGAATTCTTCAATCACTGCCACCAAGCTACAAGAGCTTCGTGATGAACTATAATATGCAAGGGATGGATAAGACAATTCCCGAGCTCTTCGCAATGCTAAAGGCTGCGGAGGTAGAAATCAAGAAGGAGCATCAAGTGTTGATGGTCAACAAGACCACCAGTTTCAAGAAAAAGGGTAAAGGGAAGAAGAAGGGGAACTTCAAAAAGAACGGCAAACAAGTTGCTGCTCAGGAGAAGAAACGCAAGTCTGGACCTAAGCCTGAGACTGAGTGCTTCTACTGCAAACAGACTGGTCACTGGAAGCGGAACTGCCCCAAGTATTTGGCGGATAAGAAGGATGGCAAGGTGAACAAAGGTATATGTGATATACATGTTATTGATGTGTACCTTACTAGAGCTCGAAGTAGCACCTGGGTATTTGATACTGGTTCTGTTGCTAATATTTGCAACTCGAAACAGGGACTATGGATTGAGCGAAGATTGGCTAAGGAGGAGGTGACGATGCGCGTGGGAAATGGTTCCAAAGTCGATGTGACCGCCGTCGGCACGCTACCTCTACATCTACCTTCGGGATTAATTTTAGACCTGAATAATTGTTATTTGGTGCCAGCGTTGAACATGAACATTATATCTGGATCTTGTTTGATGCGAGACGGTTATTCATTTAAATATGAGAATAATGGTTGTCCTATTTATATGAGTAATATCTTTTATGGTCATGCACCCTTGAAGAGTGGTCTATTTGTGTTGAATCTCGATAGTAGTAATACACATATTCATAATGTTGAAGCCAAAAGATGCAGAGTTGATAATGATAGTGCAACTTATTTGTGGCACTGCCGTTTGGGTCATATTGGTGTAAAACGCATGAAGAAACCCCATACTGATGGACTTTTGGAATCACTTGGTACTTGCGAATCATGCCTCATGGGCAAGATGACTAAAATGCCGTTCTCCGGAACAATGGAGCGAGCAATAGATTTGTTAGAAATCATACATACTGATGTATGTGGTCCAATGAATATTGAAGCTCGCGGCGGGTATCGTTATTTTCTCACCTTCACAGATGATTTGAGCAGATATGGGTATATCTACTTAATGAAACATAAGTCTGAAACATTTTACAAGTTCAAAGAATTTCAGAGTGAAGTGGAAAATCATCGTAACAAGAAAATAAAGTTTCTACGATCTGATCGTGGAGGAGAATATTTGAGTTACAAGTTTGGTCTACATTTGAAACAATGCGGGATAGTTGATACTTGTAACGCCCACGATGCGGCTATATCTCCCACGTGTCGAGGCACGACTTGGAGGGATAACCGCATGGTGGTTTTGTCGCAAGAAGGGTCATCTTCACACAATCCCATGTAATGAACAAGAATGGGATAAAGAGAGTTGGCTTACAATCGCCACTTCACACAATACATAAATAAATCATACATCAATCAGAGTACACACATAGGTCCGACTATGGAACCAAAAGAAAAGAAGACAACCCCAAATGCTAGATCCCCGATCGTCCCAACTTGGCTCCACTACTGATCATCTGGAAATGAAACATAGTAACGAACAAGGTCTTCATCGAACTCCCACTTGAGCTCGGTAGCATCAACTGCACTGGTATCGTCGGCACCTGCAACTGTTTTGGTAGAATCTGTGAGTCACGAGGACTCAGCAATCTCACACCCGCGAGATCAAGACTATTTAAGCTTATGGGTAGGAAAGGGTAGTGAGGTGGAGCTGCAGCAAGCACTAGCATGTATGGTGGCTAACATATGCAAATAAGAGCGAGAAGAGAAGCAACGCAACGGTCGTGAAGCTAGAAGTGATCAAGAAGTGATCCTGAAACTACTTACGCACAACCATAACACAAGAACCGTGTTCACTTCCCGGACTCCGCCGAGAAGAGACCATCACGGCTACACACGCGGTTGATGTATTTTAATTAATTCAAGTGTCAAGTTCTCCACAACCGGACATTAACAAATTCCCATCTGCCACATAACCGCGGGCACGGCTTTCGAAAGATAATACCCTGCAGGGGTGTCCCAACTTAGCCCATTATAAGCTCTCACGGTCAATGAAGGATATTCCTTCTCCCGGGAAGACCCGATCAGTCTCAAAATCCCGGTTTACAAGACATTTCGACAATGGTAAAACAAGACCAGCAAAGCCGCCCGATGTGTCGACAATCCCGATAGGAGTCACACGTACCTCGTTCTCAGGACACACCGGATGAACACTACGTACAACTAAAACCAGCCCTCAAGTTTCCCCGAGGTGGCGCTGCAAGTGGCTCTAGTTTGGACCAACACTCCGAGGAGCACTGGCCCGGGGGGTAAAATAAGATGACCCTTGAGTCTGCAGAACCCAAGGGAAAAAGGCTTAGGTGGCAAATGTTAAAACCAAGGTTGGGCCTTGCTGGAGGAGTATTATTCAAAGCGAACTGTCAAGGGGGTCCCATAAATCACCCAACCGCGTAAGGAACGCAAAATCAAGGAACATAACACCGGTATGAAGGAAACTAGGGCGGCAAGAGTGGAACAAAACACCAGGCATAAGGCCGAGCCTTCCACCCTTTACCAAGTATATAGATGCATTAATTAAATAAGAGATATTGTGATATCCCAACATATCCATGTTCCATCATGGAACAAACTTCATCTTCACCTGCAACTCTCAACGCTATAAGAGGGGCTGAGCAAAAGCGGTAACATAGCCAAACAACGGTTTGCTAGGAAAGGTGGGTTAGAGGCTTGGCATGGCAATATGGGAGGCATGATATGGCAAGTGGTAGGTAGCGCGGCATAGCAATAGAGCGAAACAACTAGCAAGCAAAGATAGAAGTGATATCGAGGGTATGGTCATCTTGCCTGAAATCCCGCTACGAAGAAGAACGAGTCCATGAAGAAGACAAACGGACGTAGTCGAACGAATCCTCACAACTCCGGAACGAAACCGAAGCTAACGAGAGACGTAAACCGGAAAGAAGCAAACAACATGGTAAACATCCAACACATAAGCATGGCATGATGCACAATCAAGTATGATGCATGTCCGGTTTAAAGAGGCATGGCATGGCTAAGTGCACAAACAATACTACAAATTAAGTGAAGCTCAATATGCAACGACTTGCATATTGACGAAACGCCACATGACTCATTTAGTTCTCTCTCGGTTATGTACCCAACAATATTAAATGTTGATTAACATGGCAAGAGGTGAAGCATAAGTAAACTAACTATTTAGACAAGTTTAAATGAGGCCGGAACAACAAACAACAATTCCGGAAAATCCCCACATGCATATTTTGGATATGGTACTGTTCTGCCTAAAACCATATTTTATTGTTTTTAAACAGTAAAACAAGGTGCACCAAGTTAATCTATGCATTTTTCTACCCCATTTACATATCAAGTTTATTAAATTTGGAGCTACGGTTATTTAGTTATGAAATAAATCATTTTAACATGACAAATATGCAAATTATATGCAAACATCGTTTTAAACATTTTTAACATGGATGAAAGTTGCATAATGTGAAACTAGATGAAATTCTAAGCATTTTACATATATAAAACATTTTAATCCGATGCACGATTATTTACTTGTGGGCAATTTAAAATAATGGCATCCTCCTGTAATTATGCATGCACTGGATAAATGGAAAAAAATCGCACGGACTGGAAAAAAAACGCTACACGGGCTGAATCTGGATCTGGGCAAGGGTTGCTCATATGGGCTCTTGGCCCGGTCGGTGTAGAGGCTTGGGGCAGGCAGATCAGCTGGGCCGAGGCGAGGACGTGGTGCTCGTCCACGCTGGCCGGATCGAACGAGGTGGAGGGGCGCGGTCAAAGCTCCAGAACGAGCGGGACTTGGCGATGGTCGTCGTCGATCGTGAAGCATGGGATGCAGGGGTCGACGGCTGCGGCCGGGCTTGGCGACGCGGACGGCGTGGAGGCGAACGGATCCGGGCGGAGCCTCGCCAGAATGAAGCAGGAGCGGCGGCATGGGACTTGAGGCGCATGGGCGAGGCGAGCTCAAGCAGATCCGGCGGGTGGCGCTGCTCGGAGGTCACCGGACGAAGCAGGACGACGCGATGGCGCCATGGAGCTTGGGCGAGCTCCTGCTCGTTCCTGGGAAGGAGAGGGGGCCACCGTGAGAGGGAGAGGGGAAAACAGGAGGAGGAGAGGTCGCGGGGTTGGCCTGAACCTTGTGATGACGGTTGCGGCTTGTCGTTCGGTGCAGGGTGAAGCAGAGGAGGAGGCAGCCAGAGCAGAGCTTGGGCTGCGGCGCGAAGATGAAGCAGCAACTTGGTCAGCGGGCAGGGGAGGCCGGCGAACGACGGGGATGGTCGGAGAAGATCCCATGGAGGCGGCCAACCTGGAAGATGAGGCAGAGCTCGAGCAAGGTGCCATGGCATGGGCGTTCATGTAGAGGAAGAAACAGGGGGGAGAGATGAGCAGTGAGAGAGAGAATCAGAGGAGGAAGGAAGGAGCAGGGACGAGGCTCATCTGTTGGGTCCGACGGCGGCGTGGCTGGCCGGACGGAGGCCGGGAGGAGGCTGCAGGCGCCGTGGTTGGTGGATCGAGAGGAGTGGATGGTTGGTTCGGTCGCAACATCGAGGAGGGGAAGGTGGTGGCCGCTGATTTGGAGTGGGGGAGATCCCGAGGAAGAGAAGGCTGGTCAGGGAAGGATCCCGAGGAACATGCGAGAGTGGGTGGCGGCGCAAGGGGGAATAGGGTTAGGCTAGGGTTAGACTGATTTGGTAGGTGGGTGGACTATATAAAGAGAAATAGAATTAGGTTAGGACCCTTCGACTTAAATCGGACGGTCGAGAAAAATATAGGTTGGGAAGTTCAATTAAGAAAACGGAGATGTTTTATAGATGTTTGGGGATGATCCGGACCCATCGGTAACGACAGTCCGGTTCGGGTTCGGGGAAGTTTCGGACACGCACGCGAGGGGTTTGAGTATTGTACAGAGAGACTCCGGTTTATACATGAGGGAAAACGAAGAACAAGGGATTTGATGAGCTCAGAAAAGAGAGAGAAGAGAGCGGTCTGGTTGATCTGAGAGGAGGTCAACCGAGACACGGAAGGAGCGGCAACTACTAGCGGATGCAAGTTTTAAAAACAATGACGACAACGAGTGCCGATGCAATGCGAATGATGCGATGATGAATGCAACAAACAAATAAAACACACAACGATAACGAAAAATATGGAAGGCGTCTGGAGCGTCGGTCTTGGGGCGTTACAACCCGGAACACCACAGCGTAATGGTGTGTCCGAACATCGTAATCGTACTTTACTAGATATGGTGCGATCTATGATGTCTCTTACTAATTTACCGCTATCGTTTTGGGGTTATGCTTTATAGACGGCTGCATTCACGTTAAATAGGGCACCATCAAAATCCGTTGAGACGACACTTTATGAACTGTGGATTGGCAAGAAACCAAAGTTGTCGTTTCTTAAAGTTTGGGGCTGCGATGCTTATGTGAAAAAGCTTCAACCTGATAAGATCGAACCCAAATTGGAGAAATGTGTCTTCATAGGATACCCAAAGGAAACTATTGGGTACACCTTCTATCACAGATCCGAAGGCAAGACATTCGTTGCTAAGAATGGATCCTTTCTAGAGAAGGAGTTTCTCTCGAAAGAAGTGAGTGGGAGGAAAGTAGAACTTGATGAGGTAACTATACCTACTCCCTTATTGGAAAGTAGTTCATCACAGAAACCGGTTTCTGTGACACCTACACCAATTAGAGAGGAACCTAATGATATTGATCATGTAACTTCAGATCAAGTTACTACCGAACCTCGTAGGTCAACCAGAGTAAGATCCGCACCAGAGTGGTACGGTAATCCTGTTCTGGAGGTCATGTTACTTGACCATGACGAACCTACGAACTATGAGGAAGCGATGATGAGCCCAGATTCCGCAAAATGGCTTGAGGCCATGAAATCTGAGATGGGATCCATGTATGAGAACAAAGTGTGGACTTTGGTTGACTTGCCCGATGATCGGCAAACCATCGAGAATAAATGGATCTTCAAGAAGAAGACTGACGCTGATGGTAATATTACTGTCTACAAAGCTCGACTTGTTGCGAAAGGTTTTCGACAAGTTCAAGGGGTTGACTAAGATGAGACTTTCTCACCCGTAGCGATGCTTAAGTCTGTCCGAATCATGTTAGCAATTGCCGCATTTTATGATTATGAAATTTGGCAAATGGATGTCAAAACTTCATTCCTGAATGGATTTATGGAAGAAGAGTTGTATATGATGCAGCCAGAAGGTTTTGTCGATCCAAAGGGTGCTAACAAAGTGTGCAAGCTTCAGCGATCCATTTATGGACTGGTGCAAGCCTCTCGGAGTTGGAATAAACATTTTGATAGTGTGACCAAAGCATATGGTTTTATACAGATTTTTGGAGAAGCCTGTATTTACAAGAAAGTGAGTGGGAGCTCTGTAGCATTTCTAATATTATATGTGAATGACATATTGTTGATTGGAAATGATATAGAATTTCTCGATAGCATAAAAGGATACTTGAATAAGAGTTTTTCAATGAAAGACCTCGGTGAAGCTGCTTATATATTGGGCATCAAGATCTATATAGATAGATCAAGACGCTTGATTGGACTTTCACAAAGCACATACCTTGATAAAGTTTTGAAAAGGTTCAAAATGGATCAAGTAAAGAAAGGGTTCTTGCCTGTGTTACAAGGTGTGAAGTTGATTCAGACTCAATGCCCGACCACTGCAGAAGATAGAGAGAAAATGAAAAGTGTTCCCTATGCTTCAGCCATAGGCTCTATCATGTATGCAATGCTGTGTACCAGACCTGATGTGTGCCTTGCTATTAGCTTAGCAGGAAGGTACCAAAGTAATCCAGGTGTGGATCACTGGACAGCGGTCAAGAACATCCTGAAATACCTGAAAAGGACTAAGGATATGTTTATCGTATATGGAGGTGACAAAGAGCTCGTCGTAAATGGTTACGTCGATGCAAGCTTTGACACTGATCCGGACGATTCTAAATCGCAAACCGGATACGTGTTTATATTGAATGGTGGAGCTGTTAGTTGGTGCAGTTCTAAACAAAGCGTCGTGGCAGGATCTACGTGTGAAGCGGAGTACATGGCTGCTTCGGAAGCAGCAAATGAAGGAGTCTGGATGAAGGAGTTCATATCCGATCTAGGTGTTATACCTAGTGCATCGGGTCCAATGAAAATCTTTTGTGACAATACTGGTGCAATTGCCTTGGCAAAGGAATCCAGATTTCACAAGAGAACCAAGCACATCAAGAGACGCTTCAATTCCATCCGGGATCAAGTCCAGGTGGGAGACATAGAGATTTGCAAGATACATATGGATTTGAATGTTGCAGACCCGTTGACTAAGCCTCTTCCACAAGCAAAACATGATCAGCACCAAGACTCCATGGGTGTTAGAATCATTATTGTGTAATCTAGATTATTGACTCTAGTGCAAGTGGGAGACTGAAGGAAATATGCCCTAGAGGCAATAAAAAAATTATTATTTATTTCCTTATTTCATGATAAATGTTTATTATTCATGCTAGAATTGTATTACCCAGAAACATAATACATATGTGAATACATAGACAAACATAGTGTCACTAGTATGCCTCTACTTGACTAGCTCGTTGTGTTGGGGAACATAGTAATTTAAAAAAAAAATCCTACGCACACGCAAGATCATGGTGATGCATAGCAATGAGAGGGGAGAGTGTGTCCACGTACCCTCGTAGACCGAAAGCGGAAGTGTTAGAACAACGCGGTTGATGTAGTCGTACGTCTTCACGATCCGACCCATCCAAGTACCGAATGTACGGCACCTCCGAGTTCAGCACACATTCAGCTCGATGACGTCCCACGAACTCCGATCCAGCAGAGCTTCGAGGGAGAGTTTCGTTAGCACGACGGCGTGATGATGGTGATGATGATGCTACTGACGCAGGGCTTTGCCTAAGCTCCGCTACGATATGACCGAGGTGGATTATGGTGGAGGGGGGCACCGCACACGGCTAAAAGATCAATGATCAATTGTTGTCTCTTGAGGTGCCCCCTGCCCTGGTATATGAAGGAGCAAGGGGGAAGGCCGGCCGGCCCTTGCAGGGTGCGCCAGGAGGAGGAGTCCTCCTCCTAGTGGGAGTAGGACTCCCCTTTCCTAGTCCCACTAGGAGGGGAAAGGAAGGAGAGGGGGAGGAGAAGGAAAGAGGGGGCGCAGCCCCTCCCCTAGTCCAATTCGGACCCATGGGGGGCGCGCGGCCAGCCCTCGTGGCTTCTCCTCTTTTCCCCTTAAAGCCCACTAAGGCCCATATGTACTCCTGTATTCCCGTAACTCCCCCGGTACTCCGAAAAATACCCGAATCACTCGGAACCTTTCCGATGTCCGAATATAGTCATACAATATATCGATCTTTATGTCTCGAGCATTTCGAGACTCCTCGTCATGTCCCCGATCTCATCCGGGACTCAGAACTGTCTTCGGGACATCAAAACACATAAACTCATAATACCGATCGTCACCGAACATTAAACGTGCGGACCCTACGGGTTCGAGAACTATGTAGACATGACCGAAACACGTCTCCGGTCAATAACCAATAGCGGAACCTGGATGATCATATTGGCTCCTACATATTCTACGAAGATCTTTATCGGTCAAACCGCACAACAACATACATTGTTCCCTTTGTCACTGGTATGTTACTTGCCCGAGATTCGATCGTCGGTATCCTCATACCTAGTTCAATCTCGTTACCGGCAAGTCTCTTTACTCGTTCCGTAATGCACATCCCACAACTAACTCATTAGTCACAATGCTTGCAAGGCTTATAGTGATGTGCATTACCGAGAGGGCCCGGAGATACCTCTCCGACAATCGGAGTGACAAATCCTAATCTCGATCTATGCCAACTCAACAAACACCATCGGAGACACCTGTAGAGCACCTTTATAATCACCCAGTTACGTTGTGACATTTGGTAACACACAACGTATTCCTCCGGTATGCGGGAGTTGCATAATCTCATAGTCATAGGAACATGTATAAATCATGAAGAAAGCAATAGCAACATACTAAACGATCAAGTGCTAAGCTAACGGAATGGGTCAAGTCAATCACATCATTCTCTAATGATGTGATCCCGTTAATCAAATGACAACTCATGTCTATGGCTAGGAAACTTAACCATCTTTGATTCAACGAGCTAGTCAAGTAGAGGCATACTAGTGACACTCTTTTTTTGTCTATGTATTCACACATGTATCAATTTTCCGGTTAATACAATTCTAGCATGAATAATAAACATTTATCATGAAATAAGGAAATAAATAATAACTTTATTA
This sequence comes from Triticum aestivum, assembly GCF_018294505.1. Taxonomy (NCBI): domain Eukaryota; kingdom Viridiplantae; phylum Streptophyta; class Magnoliopsida; order Poales; family Poaceae; genus Triticum; species Triticum aestivum. The sequence goes on along the minus strand of NC_057814.1, from coordinate 423,453,840 downwards.
TTGCCTCTAGGGCATATTTCCTTCAGTCTCCCACTTGCACTAGAGTCAATAATCTAGTTCACATTGCCATGTGATTTAACACCAATAGTTCACATCACCATGTGATTAACACCCATAGTTCACATCGTCATGTGACCAACACCCAAAGGGTTTACTAGAGTCAATAATCTAGTTCACATCGCTATGTGATTAACACCCAAATAGTATTAAGGTGTGATCATGTTTTGCTTGTGAGAGAAGTTTAGTCAACGGGTCTGCCACATTCAGATCCGTATGTATTTTGCAAATTTCTATGTCAACAATGCTCTGCACGGAGCTACTCTAGCTAATTGCTCCCACTTTCAATATGTATCCAGATTGAGACTTAGAGTCATCTGGATCGGTGTCAAAACTTGCATCGACATAACCCTTTACGACGAACCTTTTGTCACCTCCATAATCGAGAAACATATCCTTATTCCACTAAGGATAATTTTGACCACTGTCCAGTGATCTACTCCTAGATCACTATTGTACTCCCTTGCTAAACTCAGTGTAGGGTATACAATAGATCTGGTACACAACATGGCATACTTTATAGAACCTATGGCTGAGGCACATGGAATGACTTTCATTCTCCTTCTATCTTCTGCCGTGGTCGGGCTTTGAGTCTTACTCAATTTCACACCTTGTAACACAGGCAAGAACTCTTTCTTTGACTGTTCCATTTTGAACTACTTCAAAATCTTGTCAAGGTATGTACTCATTGAAAAAACTTATCAAGCGTCTTGATCTATCTCTATAGATCTTGATGCTCAATATGTAAGCAGCTTCACCGAGGTCTTTATTTGAAAAACTCCTTTCAAATACTCCTTTATGCTTTCCAGAAAATTCTACATTATTTCCGATCAACAATATGTCATTCACATATGTTTATCAGAAATGTTCTAGTGCTCCCACTCACTTTCTTGTAAATACAGGCTTCACGACAAGTCTGTATAAAACTATATGCTTTGATCAACTCATCAAAGCGTATACTCCAACTCCGAGATGCTTGCACCAGTCCATAGATGGATCGCTGGAGCTTGCACATTTTGTTAACACCTTTAGGATCGACAAAACCTTCTGGTTGCATCATATACAACTCTTCTTTAAGAAATCCATTAAGGAATGTAGTTTTGACATCCATTTGCCAGATTTCATAAGATGTGGCAATTTGCTAACATGATTCGGACAGACTTAAGCATCGCTACGAGTGAGAAAACTCATCGTAGTCAACACCTTGAACTTTGTCAAAACCTTTTTCAACAAGTCTAGCTTTGTAGATAGTAACACTACTATCAGTGTCCGTCTTCCTCTTGAAGATCCATTTATTTTCTATGGCTTGCCGATCATCGGGCAAGTCAACCAAAGTCCACACTTTGTTCTCATACATGGATCCCAACTCAGATTTCATGGCCTCAAGCCATTTTGCGGAATCTGGGCTCATCATCGCTTCCTCATAGTTCGTAGGTTCGTCATGGTCAAGTAACATGACCTCCAGAACAGGATTACCGTACCACTCTGGTGCGGATCTCACTCTGGTTTACCTACGAGGTTTGGTAGTAACTTGATCTGAAGTTACATGATAATCATCATTAGCTTCCTCACTAATTGGTGTAGGAGTCACAGGAACAAATTTCTGTGATGAACTACTTTCCAATAAGGGAGCAGGTACAGTTACCTCATCAAGTTCTACTTTCCTCCCACTCACTTCTTTCGAGAGAAACTCCTTCTCTAGAAAGGATCCATTCTTAGCAACGAATGTCTTGCCTTCGGATCTGTGATAGAAGGTGTACCCAACTGCCTCCTTTGGGTATCCTATGAAGACACATTTCTCCAATTTGGGTTTGAGCTTATCAGGATGAAACTTTTTCACATAAGCATCGCAACCCCAAACTTTAAGAAATAACAACTTTGGTTTCTTGCCAAACCACAGTTCATATCATCTCAATGGATTTATATGGTGCCCTACTTAACGTGAATGCAGCTGTCTCTAATGTATAACCCCAAAATGATAGTGGTAAATCGGTAAGGGACATCATAGATTGCACCATATCTAATAAAGTACGGTTACGATGTTCAGACACACCATTACTTTGGTGTTCCAGGCGGCATGAATTTGTGAAACTATTCCACATTGTTTTAATTGAAGACCAAACTCGTAACTCAATATTCATCTCCGCGACCAGATCGTAGAAACTTTATTTTCTTGTTACGATGATTTTACACTTCACTCTAAAATTCTTTGAACTTTTCAAATGTTTCAGACTTATGTTTCATCAAGTAGATATACCCATATCTGCTCAAATCATCTGTGAAGGTCAGAAAATAACGATACCCGCCGCGAGCCTCAACACTCATCGGACTGCATACATCAGTATGTATTATTTCCAACAAGTTTGTTGCTCGCTCCATTGTTCCGGAGAACGGAGTCTTAGTCATCTTGCCCATGAGGCATGGTTCGCAAGCATCAACTGATTCATAATCAAGTGATTCCAAAAGCCCATCAGCATGGATTTTCTTCATGCGCTTTACACCAATATGACCTAAAGGGCAGTGCCACAAATAAGTTGCACTATCATTATTAACTTTGCATCTTTTGGCTTCAATATTATGAATATGTGTATCACTATGATCGAGGTCCAACAAACTATTTTCATTGGGTGTATGACCATCGAAGGTTTTATTCATGTAAACACAACAATAATTATTCTCTGACTTTAAATGAATAACTGTATTGCAATAAACATGATCAAATCATATTCATGCTCAACACAAACGCCAAATAACATTTATTTAGGTTTAACACTAATCCCGAAAGTATAGGGAGTGTGCGATGATGATCATATCAATCTTGGAACCACTTCCAACACACATCGTCACTTCACCCTCAACTAGTCTCTGTTTATTCTGTAACTCCTGTTTCGAGTTACTAATTTTTAGCAACCGAACAAGTATCAAATACCCAGGGGCTACTATAAACACTAGTAAGGTACACATCAATAACCTGTATATCAAATATCCCTTGTTCACTTTGCCATCCTTCTTATCCACCAAATATTTAGGGCATTTCCGCTTCCGGTGACCATTTCCTTTGCAGTAGAAGCACTCAGTTTCAGGCTTTAGTCTAGCTTTGGGCTTCTTCACGGAAGTGACAACTTGCTTGCCATTCTACATGAAGTTCCCTTTCTTTCCCTTTGCCCTTTTCTTGAAACTAGTGGTCTTGTTAATCATCAACACTCCATGCTCTTTCTTGATTTCTACCTTCATCAATTTCATCGTCATGAAAAGCTCGGGAATCGTTTTCGTCATCCCTTGCATACTATAGTTCATCACGAAGTTCTACTAACTTGGTGATGGTGACTAGAGAATTCTGTCAATCACTATTTTATCTGGAAGATTAACTCCCACTTGATTCAAGCGATTGTATTACCCAGACAATCTGAGCACATGCTCACCGCTTGAGATATTCTCCTCCATCTTTTAGCTATAGAACTTGTTGGAGACTTCATATCTCTCAACACGGGTATTTGCATGAAATATTAACTTCAACTCCTGGAACAACTCATATGGTCCATGACGTTCAAAATGTCTTTGAAGTCCCGATTCTAAGCCGTTAAGCATGGTGCACTTAACTATCAAGTAGTCATCATATTGAGCTAGCCAAACGTTCATAACGTCTGCATCTGCTCCTGCAATAGGTCTGTCACCTAGCGGTGCATCAAGGACATAATTCTTCTGTGCAGCAATGAGGATAAACCTCAGATCACGGACCCAGTCCGCATCATTGCTACTATCATAATTCTTCTGGGGAACGTAGTAATTTAAAAAAATCCTACGCACACGCAAGATCATGGTGATGCATAGCAACGAGTGGGGAGAGTGTGTCCACGTACCCTCGTAGACTGAAAGCGGAAGCGTTAGAACAACGCGGTTGATGTAGTCGTACGTCTTCACGATCCGACCGATCCAAGTACCGAACGTACGGCACCTCCGAGTTCAGCACACGTTCAGCTCGATGACGTCCCACGAACTCCGATCCAGTAGAGCTTCGAGGGAGAGTTCCGTCAGCACGATGGTGTGATGACGGTGTTGATGATGCTACCGACGCAGGGCTTCGCCTAAGCACCGCTACGATATGACCGAGGTGGATTATGGTGGAGGGGGGCACCGCACACGGCTAAAAGATCAATGATCAATTGTTGTCTCTTGGGGTGCCCCCTGCCCCCTTATATAAAGGAGCAACGGGGAAGGCCGTCTGGCCCTTGCAGGGCGCGCTAGGAGGAGGAGTCCTACTCCTAGTGGGAGTAGGACTCCCCTTTCCTAGTCCCACTATGAGGGGAAAGGAAGGAGAGGGGGAGGAGGAGGAAAGAGGGGGCGCAGCCCCTCCCCTAGTCCAATTCGGACTAGGCCCATGGGGGGCGCGCGGCCAGCCCTCGTGGCTTCTCCTATTTTTCCTTAAAGCCCACTAAGGCCCATATGTACTCCCGTATTCCCGTAACTCCCCCGGTACTCCGAAAATACCCGAATCACTCGGAACCTTTCCGATGTCCGAATATAGTCGTCCAATATATCGATCTTTACGTCTCGACCATTTCGAGACTCCTCGTCATGTCCCCGATCTCATCCGGAACTCAAACCTACCTTCGGTACATCAAAACACATAAACTCATAATACCGATCGTCACCGAACGTTAAGCGTGCGGACCCTATGGGTTTGAGAACTATGTAGACATGACCAAGACACGTCTCCGGTCAATAACCAATAGTGGAACCTGGATGCTCATATTGGCTCCTACATATTCTACGAAGATCTTTATCGGTCAAACCGCACAACAACATACGTTGTTCCCTTTGTCATTGGTATGTTACTTGCCCGAGATTCGATCGTCGGTATCCTCATACCTAGTTCAATCTCGTTACCGGCAAGTCTCTTTACTCGTTCCATAATGCATCATCCTGCAACTAACTCATTAGTCACAATGCTTGCAAGGCTTATAGTGATGGCCATCATCGAGAGGGCCCAGAGATACCTCTCCGACAATCGGAGTGACAAATCCTAATCTCGATCTATGCCAACTCAACAAACACCATCGGAGACACCTGTAGAGCACCTTTATAATCACCCAGTTACGTTGTGACGTTTGGTAGCACACAAAGTATTCCTCCGGTATTCGGGAGGTTCATAATCTCATAGTCATAGGAACATGTATAAATCATGAAGTAAGCAATAGCAACATACTAAACGATCAAGTGCTAAGCTAACGGAATGGGTCAAGTCAATCACATCATTCTCTAATGATGTGATCCCGTTAATCAAATGACAACTCATGTCTATGGCTAGGAAACTTAACCATCTTTGATTCAACGAGCTACTCAAGTAGAGGCATACTAGTGACACTCTTTTTTTGTCTATGTATTCACACATGTATCAAGTTTCCGGTTAATACAATTCTAGCATGAATAATATACATTTATCATGAAATAAGGAAATAAATAATAACTTTATTATTGCCTCTAGGGCATATTTCCTTCACGTTGATCAAAGATGGTGGAGTTTCCTAGCCATAGACATGAGTTGTCATTTGATTAATGGGATCACATCATTAGGAGAATGATGTGATTGACTTGACCCATTCCGTTAGCGTAGCACTTGATCGTTTAGTTTACTGCTATTGCTTTCTCCATGACTTATACATGTTCCTATGACTATGAGATTATGCAACTCATGAATACCGGAGGAACACTTTGTGTGCTACCAAACGTCACAACGTAACTGGGTGATTATAAAGGTGCTCTACAGGTGTCTCTGATGGTGTTTGTTGAGTTGGCATAGATCGAGAATATGATTTGTCACTCCGATTGTCGGAGAGATATCTCTGCCCTCTCGGTAATGCACATCACTATAAGCCTTGCAAGCAATGTAACTAATGAGTTAGTGTGGGATGATGCATTACAGAATGAGTTAAGAGACTTGCCGGTAACGAGATTGAACTACGTATTGAGATACCAATGATCGAATCTCGGGCAAGTAACGTACCGATCACAGAGGGAACAACGTATGTTGTTATGCGGTTTGACCGATAAAGATCTTCGTAGAATATGTAGGAACCAATGTGAGCATCTAGGTTCCGCTATTGGTTATTGACCGGAGACGTGTCTCGGTCATGTCTACATAGTTCTCGAACCCGTAGGGTCCGCACGCTTAAAGTTTTGTGACGATCGGTATTATGAGTTTTTGTGTTTTGATGTACCGAAGGTAGTTCGGAGTCCCGGATATGATCACGGACATGACGAGGAGTCTCGAAATGGTCGAGACGGAAAGATCGATACATTGGACGACTATGTTCGGACACCGGAAGTGTTTCGGGAGGTTTCAGACATATACCGGAGTACCAGAGGGTTACCGGAACCCCTTGGGGAGTATATTGGGCCTAATGGGCCCTAGTGGGAGAAGAGGAGGGGCGGCCAGGGCAGCCGCGCGCCCCCTCCCCCTCTAGTCCGAATTGGACAAGGAGGGGGGCGGCGCCCCCCTTTCCTTCTCTCCTTCTCTCCCTTCCTTCTCCTCTCCTACTCCTACTTGGAAGGGGAGAGTCCTACTCCCGGTGGGAGTAGGACTCCTCATGGGACATGCCATAGGAGGCCGGCCCCCTCCCCTCCTCCATTCCTTTATATACAGGGAGGGGGGCACCCCTTGGAGACACAACAATTGATCATTGATCTCTTAGCCGTGTGCGGTGCCCCCCTCCACCATAATCCACCTCGGTAATATCGTAGCGATGCTTAGGCGAAGCCCTGCGTCGGTAGCATCATCATCACCGTCACCACGCCGTCATGCTGACGAAGCTCTTCCCCGAAGCTCTACTGGATTGTGAGTTCGCGGGACGTCACCAAGCTGAACGTGTGCTGAACACGGAGGTGCCGTACGTTCGGTACTGAGGATCGGTCGATTGTGAAGACATACAACTACATCAACCTCGTTGTTATAACGCTTCCACTTACGGTCTACGAGGGTACGTAGACGACACTCTTCCCTCTCGTTGCTATGCATCACCATGATCTTGCGTGTGCGTAGGAAATTTTTTGAAATTACTACGTTCCCCAACATGCTATGCCTGTTGATACGAAGGAAAAGCTCTCTTCCACGGATGGTTCTCCTGCTTCGGATACTGCCTTCTACTGGTCTATCGTTGGTGCTCTCAGTAGCTCAATCTGACTCGACCGAAGATCCAGTATGACGTCCAGTAGGTGTTTCTTCATATGCATGCTCCTCGGGACGTTCACTGGGCCGCTGTCAAGCGGATTCTCCGCTATGTCTGTGGCACTATGGACCTTGGCGTCACGCTTCATGCCTCCGCCGACACCGCCCTCACCGCCTACTCCGATGCAGACTGGGCGGGCTGCCCTGACACTCATCGCTCCACCTCGGGCTACTGTGTCTTCATTGGACCCTCACTCATCTCGTGGTCGTCTAAGCGGCAGCCTACGGTCTCTCGCTCCAGTGCTGAGGCTGAGTATAGCGCTGTGGCCAACGTCGTCGCCGAGTGTTCGTGGTTTCGCCAGCTGCTTCAGGAGCTTTCTTGCCCTGTGGATCCTGCTACGGTGGTCTACTTCGACAACGTCTTGGTGGTCTACCTCTCCGCTAACCCGGTACATCATCGTCGGACCAAGCATATTGAGTTGGATATTCATTTTGTTCGGGAACTGGTGGCTCTTGGCCATATTTGTGTTCTACACGTTCCTACTTCCCAACAATTTGCTGATATCATGACCAAGGGCTTGCCTAGGGCATCATTTGAGGAGTTCCATCCAGTCTTTGCGTCAGCAGCGGTGCAGCTTCGACTGCGGGGGGTGTTGAGTATATGTTTTGTGCATAACTGTGTATTGGGCCCACCTCCTAGTTGCTTGGTATAGTTGAGGTCGTGGCCCACATTTGTACATCATATATACGTGCGTTTGCACATGAGCAATACATCGTGCAATTCATACATCATACACCCTCACTACATTCCATTCCATGATTGCAACCAGTGGGAGGGCTAGAAGCTTCAGTCCCGGGCTACCGTGGATCCCCCTCCCCTCCCCCCATTGATTAGAAGTTTGTGCTAACGATGCACTGAAATAAAGACGAAGCATGGACGTGGCGGTGCTTCCTGTAGCATAAATCTGAGGAACATCTGGTCGTTCGCCACTGAAAAAATTGTGGCTGCCTGATTGGTGTTATACTTGTGTTTTTAGTCTTTTATTTGTGCGGAATTATGGTAGGACTGCTTGACGAACAACTGGTTTGACCTATGTGGTTTAAAAAATAAAAATAAAATCTGGCTTGCCCTAGACAAGATTAACACACGAGCACGGGGGATCTGGTGAGGCTCATAGACATGGAACTCAAACGGCATGCTCCTCTGTCATAGGGCTGGGAGAGGTCGGCGTCAGCGTTGTGGGCACAACGACAGTGCTCGGCGTTGGCGTAGGCATGGCCGTGGCCACAGGGGTAGTGGTTGGCGCTGGTCCCGGCATCTAGAATTCAAGATGAGGCCACACTCAGTCAGGTGATAACCCACAAGTATAGGAGATCGCAACAGTTTTCGAGGATAAAGTATTTAACCCAAATTTATAGATTCGACACAAGGGGAGCCAAAGAATATTTGAAGGTATTAGCAGCTGAGTTATCAATTCAACCACACCTGGAAATTAATTATCTGCAACAAAGTGATCAGTAGCAAAGTAGTTTGATAGTTTTGATAGTAGTGGCAGCAGCAACGGTAACAGTAACAGTGATAACAGTAAATCGTAGCAAGTGTAACAGTGATGATAGCAATAGTAACGCAGCAAGATCAATAAGGATAAATTCGTAGGCATTGGATCGGTAACTTGTTGGATGATATTCATCATGAGACAGTTATAACCTAGGGCGATACGGCACTAGCTCCAGCTCATTGATATAATGTAGGCATGTATTCCGTAAATAGTCATACGTGCTTTATTAAAAGAACTTGCATGACATCTTTTGTCCTACCCTCCAGTGGCAGCGGGGTCCAAATTGGAAACTAAGGGATATTAAGGCCTCCTTTTAATATAGAACCGGAACAAAGCATTAACACATAGTGAATACATGAACTCCTCAAACTACGGTCATCACCGAGAGTGGGCCCGGTTGTTGTCACTCCGGGCTTGCCAGATCATAACTGTAGTAGGTGACTATAACTTGCAAGATCGGATCTAAAACATGGATATAATGATGAATTCATAAACGTTTCAGATCTGAGTTCATGGCGCCCAGGCCCAAAGTGATAAGCATTAAGCATAGCAAAGTCATAGCAACATCAATCTAAGAACATAGTGGATACTAGGGATCAGGCCCTAACAAAACTAACTCGATTACATGATGAATCTCATGCAACTCCTCATCGACCAGCGAGCCTACGAAGGAATTACTCACTCCCGGTGGGGAGCATCATGGAATTGGCGATGGAGATGGGTTGGTGATGACGAAGAACGAAGATCCCCCTCTCCGGAGCCCCAAACGGACTTCAGATCTGCCCCCGCGAGGAAGAACAGGGCTTGGCGGCGGCTCCGTCTCGTGGATCACGATAATTCTTTCTCCCTCATTTTTTATGGAAATATGTGAATTTATAGTATCATGGGGGGTCGTCAGCGGGGCCACCAGGTGGGAACAACCCACCTGGGCGCACCAGGAGAGGAAGGCGCACCCTGGTGGGTTGTGCCCAACCAGGGCCCCTCTCTGGTGGGTCTTGGCTCCAAAAATCCTTATTTATTCCATAAAAAATCCTCGCAAAGTTTCGTTCCATTCCAAGATCTTTTATTTTTGCACAAAAATAACACCATGGTAGTTCTGCTGAAAACAGCGTCAGCCCGGGGTTAGTTTCATTCAAATCATGCAAATTAGAGCCGAAAACAAGAGGAAAAGCGTGAGAAAAAGTAGATACGTTGGAGACGTATTAACTCCCCCAAGCTTAAACCTTTGCTTGTCCTCAAGGAATTCAGTTGATAAACTGAAAGTGAGAAAGAAAAACTTTTACGAACTCTTTTGCTCTTGTTTGCATAAATAAGCTTAAACAACACCCAGGTTTTCAGACATCATTATAACTAACCATGTCAACAATAACTCTTAAAGATTATAATGATTCATATCAATGACATAATCAGCTAGCGAGCAATAATAAGATATCTCAAACAGCAACATGTTATCAAAACAACCAGGATATAATATGACAATAGTGGTATCTCGCTAACCCTTTCCGAGACCGCAAAACATAAATGTAGAGCACCCCCGAAGTTCAAGCAGCGACTAAACATTGTAATTCATGGTAGAAAAGATCCAGTCATGATGCACCCAACATTAGCTATACACAATGCATAAATCATGACAGCTGTGCTCTACTCAGTTTCTGGCGTTTGTTTTTAGAAGGTGGTGACACAACATAAAAGTAAATAGAAAGTCCCTTCGCAAAGGAAAGCAGTGATTTGTAGAGGAGCCAGAGCTCAATTTTTAAAACAGAGATAAATGATATTTTGGGACATGCACCCTTCTCATTCACTTCACGACCATCAGTTATCAACATCTTCCATGCTAAGCACGCTAGTGGTGGTTCCCAAGCGGAAAGTAAAGGTTTTGACTCCATTGGAAGTTTTTGTTTGATTATTTTAGAGATGAACTCTTTTCATGTTTGCAGTTTGGGACTGGGCATACCTCTTACCGCCCATTTCCTTGTGCGATGGCGAGTGAATAAACACTCGACCCGAGGATAACATGCTTAGCACGGAAGATATCGACTACCTCCTGTCATTCCATGAACGATCCATGCACACAAAACGAATAATTTTTTTAGATGTTTTTAGAGGTGGCACATGCAAATTTACTTAGGACGGCAGGGTAATACCGCATGTAGGTAGGTATGGTGGACTCATCTGGAATAACTTTGGGTTCAAGGTTTTGATGTACAAGCAGAATTCCCACTTAGTACAGGCGAAGGCTAGCAATTAAGATTGGGAAGCGGCCAGCTAGAGAGCAACAACGTTCATGACCAGGCATTATGCATAAGTAACATTGGACACTAGCATGAGTAGGATATGAACACCATGAACATAAACATTATAGAGCCTATGTTGGTTTTTATTCAACTACATGCATGAACATGTACCAAGTCAAGCCACTCGAACATTCAGAGGAGGATACCATATCATCATACTACATCACAATCATCTTAACGCTATGTTGATATCCAAGATAAATCATTATTAACTCCCAGCTACTTATGCATGGCATGAGAAACTATAATCTCTAATTGTCATTGCAAACATGTTTCATCATAATGGGATGAAGCCTGGATACTAGGTTAAACATATTTACACAGACAGAACAAGTCGAGTTCATACCAGTTTCTCTTTGCCACGGCCAGTTCATAGAATATCGCCATTATTTCCTTTCACTTGCACGACCGAATGATATGTAAATAATAATAGTGCAAGAGTGCCATGGACTAAGATGGAATCTGCAAAAAAATATTCAACATGAGAAGACAAAGTAAAATGGGCTCTTTATTAGTTCAACAGTTATTCATATGAGAGCCACTCAACATTTTCATCGTGGTCTTCTCCTCGGTACAACTCGAATAAAAAGAAAACAAATTCAGAGAAACACACTGAAATATTTTTGGAGTTTTTGGTTTTCTTCAACAAGCAAATAAAAGAGAAAAGCAAAAAACGAGAAAACCTATTTACACGGGAAAGCTCCCAACAAGCAGAAGAAGAACAAGGAAATCTTTTTGGGTTTTATTTTTAATACTACTATTAAGCATGCATAGAAAGTAAATTACTACAACTATTTTTTTTGGTTTTTCTAAAGTTTTTCAAACACACCAGAAGAGAGCAAGAAAATAAATCTAAGCATGGATGATACAATGAAAAAGTGTGAACACCGACAGATAGAATGATATGTGAACATGAATATAATGTCAGTGAGAAACACGTACTCCCCCAAGCTTAGGCTTTTGGCCTAAGTTGGTAATCGATCAGTAGCCTGGAGGGTAGTAGTCGGCGTGGTAGCTCACGGAGGCTCTCGGTGCGGATGCCTCGGCCTGCTGGGCTGCCATCACTGCTGCATTGTGAGCTCGGGCCTCGCTCTCAAGAACAAAATATCTCCCCTTGCTGTGACAATCAAAGAGACCAGGTGCAGGCAAATATGTGTCCACAACATGTGATTCGTTAAACAACAAATTATAAGTGAAGTCATCAGCCCTTCCCTTGAAAATCTTATGATCTTTTAAGGCATCAAAATCTAAATAACGAGTGGGTAAGATAGGGTCAAAGGGCAAAGGTGAAACACCCAGTCCTCATGCTAAACGTGTGGCATAAATTCCACCATAGAACCAGCCACTTTTGGCATTGTGCTGAAGTCTATGTGCAACAATTGCTCCAAGGTTATAATTCCTTTCACCAGTGAGAGCAGTGTGAATGAGGCTCAAGTCTGGCGAACAAACTATGCTGCAGTCTTGCTTGCCTACTATGCATTTCCCGTTAAATAATGCAAAATACTGGATTGCGGGAAAGTGAACACTTTTTATTCTTCCTTGCCTCACTCCTCTATTTTCACCCTAACAAAGGCTAGTCAAAAAGGTCTCATACTCAGCCTTCGCTGGCTCATCAAGCGAACCCCAAAATGGAAGTTTGCAGTGGTAAGCAAAATTCTCTAGTGAGATAGTAAATGGTTCATCATAAAGCATAAAAGACACCCTAGACTCACGTGGAAAATATTTAAATTCTTTGACAAATGATTTAGTGAGAAGATGGCACTGTTCACACTTATCTGAGAGGTAGGGACCGAGATCGGCATTGTGAACATATTGCTCAAATTCCTCCTTGATGCCCACCTGCACCATATATTCATCGCAATGCCATAAGCATGTTTTGGTGGCGGCATCTCGCGCGGAACTTTCACTTGGTTCAAGATAGGACCAACGAGCAGAATTGTCACTAGAGGATGCCCCCGAGGATCGTCTCCTTGAGGAACTCCTTCCAAATAGGTTCATCATATCCGCGTACAATTATCTGAAAATAAATTTTTTGAGGTGACAAAAATATGTCAACAAAACTTTACAAAACTAATAACAACTACTCATAGGGATACATAGAGGCCATAGCAAGCATTCAAACTACTTAGAACACTAAGAATTGAACATGCAAACACATCTATAACAGCACCAAGAGTAGCTATTTATTCAAAGTATAAACCACTAAAACAAAAACTAATTGGACAAACGATGGAGTCACATACCAAGCAACAATCCCCTGAAACAGTTTCGGAAATAAAGCTTCGAGCAAAGAGATCGAAATCCGCAGGTATGAGCTCAAGAACACGGGAGAGAGAGCAATGGGGAATTTTTTCTGGAGGTGAGTGATGATGTGGGCTAAAGAGATAAGTGAGGGGGGCCACGTGGGGACCACAACCCACCAGGGCGCGCCTGGGGGCTCTGGCGCCCCCAGGTGGGTTGTGCCCACCTGGTGCACCTCCCTCTGGTAATTTTTGCACCAGAAAATCTTATATATTCAGGAAAAAATCTTATAAAATTTTCAGGGCATTATGAGAACTTTTATTTTTGGGTCATTTTTTATTGCACGGGAAATTCAGAAATCAGACAAAACATGGCATTTTATTTTATTAAACTAAAAAACAGAGAATAAAAAGTAAGGATACAAAGTAGTGCTTACTAAATTCATCAACTTCATATCGTTCAAAAATGATTCATTAATAAGGTTGATCAGGTCTTATTAACAACCACTTTCGATTAGCATGAAACTGAAGAACTTTCGTAAATCACTAAGTTACCTCAATGGGGATATGCTTTTCCCCAACAATGAGCATTTCATATTTCTTTTTGACAGTAGGTAGAGGCATTTGAAAACTTCCAATAGTGATTGTCGGAGATTTTTCAATAACATTAATACCATTCACTTGGAATTGCTTCTTCGGAAAGTGCACCGTATGCTCATTACCATTGATATGAAAAGTGACCTTGCTTTTATTGCAATCAATAACAGCCCCTGCAGTATTCAAGAAGGGTCTACCAAGGATAATCGACATGTTCTTGTCCTCGGGCATCTCAAGTATAACAAAGTCAGTCAAAATAGTAACATTAGCAACAACAACGGGCACATCCTCACAGATACCGATAGGTATGGCAATTGATTTGTCAGCCATTTGCAAAGATATTTCAGTAGGTGTGAGTTTATTCAAGTCAAGTCTTTTATATAAAGAGAAAGGCATAACACTAACACCAGCTCCTAAATCACACAAAGCAGTTTTCACATAATACTTTTTGATAGAGCAAGGTATAGTTGGTATTCCCGGATCCCCAAGTTTTTTAGGTACTCCATCTTTGAAAGTATAATTAGCAAGCATAGTGGAGATTTCAGCTTCCGGTATTTTTCTCTTATTTGTGATGATGTCTTTCATATACTTTGCATAGGGAGGCATTTTCAAGATACCAGTCAAGCGAGTACGCAAAAAGACTGGCCTCATCATTTCAGCAAAGCGTTCAAATTCTTCATCATCTTTCCTTTTAGTTGGCTTGGGTGGAAAAGGCATAGGTTTTTGAACCCACGGTTCTATTTCTTTACCGTGTTTCCTAGCCACAAAGTCTCTTTTATCATATCTTTTATTCTCAGGTTGTGGGTTATCAAGATCAACAGGTGTTTCTATCTCAACATCATTATCTAGTTCTTTATCATTTGGTTGAGTATCTTCATGAACCTCATCACTATCTTTTTCATTATCACTAGGTGAGTGTTCATTACCAGATTGAGTTTCAGCATCAGAGATAGAAGTTTCATTTTCATTATTAGAAGGTTTTTCTATTTCAGGTTCACTAGAAGTATGCAAAGTCCTATCATTTTTTTCTTCTTTTTCTTTTTAGAAGGACTAGGTGCACTAGTGTTAGCTCTTTGTGAATCTTGTTCAATTCTTTTTGGGTGTCCCTGAGGATAAAGTGGTTCCCGAGTCATTTTACGTCCTCTAATTGCAACTCTAAAAACAAAGTCATGCATATTATGATTCATTTCATCAAGTAATTCTCTTTGAGATTTAGCAACTTGTTTTAACTGAGTTTGAACCATAGAAGCATGTTTTCCAACACCTGTAACATCATTTGAAATTCTAAATAACAAGTCACTCAAGCGAGCAATCATATCAGAATTATATTTCAATTGTTTCATAACATTTGCATTGAAGTGATCTTGTTTTCTAATATAGTTTTCAAACTCATAAAGGCATTGACTAGGATGCATATTGTGAGGATTATCATTTTCATTGAACTTCATAAGAGAATTTACCTCTACCACCTTAGGTAGTGGTGGTGTATTAAGCCCATGTATTTCTTCAATAGGAGGTAAATTTTCAACATCCTCAGCTTTAATACCTTTTTCCTTCATAGATTTCTTTGACTCTTGCATATCTTCAGGACTAAGATATAATATACCCCTCTTCTTCGGAGTGGGTTTAACCGGTGGTTCAGGAATAGTCCAATCATCATAATTTTTCAATATGTTATTCAATAATTCTTCAGCTTGAGCAATAGTTCGTTCCCTGAAAACACAACCAACACAACTATCTAGGAAGTCCCTAGAAGCATCGGTTAGTCCACAGATATCAAGTATTTCATTTTTCTTAAGAGTATGATCAGGCGAAGCATTAAGTAACTGGCAAGGCCTCCCCCAAGCTTGTGGGAGACTCTCTTCTTTAGTTTGCACAAAGTTAAATATTTCCTGTAAGGCAGCTTGTTTCATATGAGCAGGAAAATATTTTTGAGAGAAGTAATAATTCATATCCCGGGGACTACGCACACAACCAGGAGCAAGAGTATTGTACCAAGATTTAGCATCACCCTTTAGTGAGAAAGGAAATAATTTGAGAATAAAGTAATAACGAGTTTTCTCATCATGAGTAAAAAGGGTGCCTATATCATTCAACTTAGTAAGATGTGCCACAACAGTTTCAGTTTCATAACCATGGAAAGGATCAGATTCAACCAAAGTAATTAACTCTTGGTCGACAGAGAATTCATAATCCTTATCAGCAATACAGATAGGTGAAGTAGCAAACTTAGGATCACATTTCATTCTAGCATTCAGAGATTTTTCTTTATACTTACATAATAATTTCTCCAGATCATCTCTATCATTGCAAGCAAGAATATCTCTAGTTGCTTCTTCACTCATCACATAACCTTCCGGTACCTTAGGCAATTCATATCTAGGAAGGCTAATTCTAGCAGGTGTTTCTGGAGTTTCAGTTTCAGGCTCATCATCAGATTCAACAACATCATGTTGTATTACTCTAGCAATTTGTTTATCAAGAAAATCACCAAGTGGCACATCATCGTTATCAAGCAAGGTACTAGCATCATCATAAGCATCATTCATAGTATAAGTAGCATCATCAATAACTTGCGACATATTGGAATTCATGGCATGTGGTGGTGTTGCAAGTTTACTCATAACAGAAGGTGAATCTAAAGCAGAACTGGATGGCAGTTTCTTACCTCCCCTCATACTTGAGGGAAATATCTTCGGTTCAGGATCCTTCAGATTCTTCATAGTGATAATATGATAATAATCCTAAGTGACTCAACAAATATAGCTATGCTTACCGGCAACGGTGCCAGAAAAAGGTCTTGATAACCCACAAGTATTGGGGATCGCAATACTTTTCGAGGGTAAAGTATTTAACCCAAATTTATAGATTCGACACAAGGGGAGCCAAAGATATTTGAAGGTATTAGCAGCTGAGTTGTCAATTCAACCACACCTGGAGATTAATTATCTGCAACAAAGTGATCAGTAGCAAAGTAGTTTGATAGTTTTGATAGTAGTGACAGCAGCAACGGTAACAGTTATAGCAGTAAGTTGTAGCAAGTGTAACAGCGATGATAGCAATAGTAACACGACAAGATCAATAGGGATAAATTCGTAGGCGTTGGATCGGTGACGTGTTGGATGATATTCATCATGTGACAGTTATAACCTAGGGCGATACGACACTAGCTCCAGTTCAGCGATATAATGTAGGCATGTATTCCGTAAATAGTCATACATGCTTTATTAAAAGAACTTGCATGACATCTTTTGTCCTACCCTCCCGTGGCAGCGCGGTCCAAATTGGAAACTAAGGGATATTAAGGCTTCCTTTTAATAGAGAACTGGAACAAAGAATTAACACATAGTGAATACATGAACTCCTCAAACTACAGTCATCAACGAGAGTGGGCCCGGTTGTTGTCACTCCGGGGTTGCCGGATCATAACCGTAGTAGGTGACTATAACTTGCAAGATCGGATCTAAAACATGGATATAATGATGAATTCATAAACGGTTCAGATCTGAGTTCATGGCACCCGGGCCCAAAGTGACAAGCATTAAGCATAGCAAAGTCATAGCAACATCAATCTAAGAACATAGTGGATACTAGGGATCGGGCCCTAACAAAACTAACTTGATTACATGATGTATCTCATCCAACTCCTCACCGACCAGCAAGCCTACGAAGGAATTACTCACTCCCGGTGGGGAGCATCATGGAATTGGCGATGGAGATGGGTTGGTGATGACGAAGAACGAAGATCCCCCTCTCCGGAGCCCCAAACGGACTCTAGATCTGCCCTCCCGAGGAAGAACAGGGCTTGGCGGCGGCTCCGTCTCGTGGATCGCGATAATTCTTTCTCCCTGATTTTTTTCTGGAAGTATGTGAATTTATAGTATCAGGGGGTCGTCAGCAGGGCCACCAGGTGGGTACAACCCACCTGGGCGCGCCAGGAGAGGGGGCCCGCCCTGGTGGGTTGTGCCCAACCAGGGGCCCCTCTCTGGTGGGTCTTGACTCCAAAAATCCTCGCAAAGTTTCGTTCCATTCCGAGAACTTTTATTTCTGCACAAAAACTACACCATGGTAATTCTGCTGAAAACAACGTCAGTCCGGGGTTAGTTTCATTCAAATCATGCAAATTAGAGTCCAAAACAAGAGGAAAAGCGTGAGAAAAAGTAGATATGTTGGAGACGTATCATCACGTACCACGCCTTCACCTACTCGTCCATCGTCGCCATGTCTGCTCCCATTAGAAACGTCAGGTCGGTGTTCCTCTTCTTCGCGATGATGATGGTCTTGAGAAGGTCGAGCTTGACGTCCTGCTTCGTCATCAACGCCTACCACCTCATGTCGGATTTCTCCTCCTTCTTGGCGGTCTTGCTCTTGGCGTCGGCGATGCACTGTTTTATCAACAATTGCAGCCATTCGGTAGAGAGTGCCATGTCCCTCGCCGCCTTAGCTCTTTTGTTGCCATCAGGACGCCCTTCTACCGCTGCTGAAGCAGGCGCGTCCGGGTTGTAGACACCGTCCTTTATCTTGGCGAGAGCGGGCCGGCACTCTATCCATTTCTTGCATGACTCGATCCTGGTGAACACATGAAGGAACTTGAACTCCTGGTCGTTGTTGTCCTAGAAAAATATGTGGAACATTTGAACCATCTGCATAGTTGAAGAACAAGTGTCGGCGAAGTACACAGCGACGAGTGGGGCTGGCGAGCAATGGGCAGACATGACCCTTGACATTGGCGCCACTCTCCGGGCGAGCCACGACCTCCTCTTGAATCCCATGCCACTTGTTGCAGGTCTTCTGGATGGTCGCCTAATGGTTGGCCATGGCCTTCTCGCCACAATACATGTGGATGCTGGCGAAGTCGGGGTCGACCAACTTGTGCTCGTCGAACGCCGTCTTGATCCTTCTCCAGTAGGTGTCGGCGTTCTGATTTGCGGCGGTGATCGGGTCGATGCAGATAGTCTTCCATGCTTCGGCGAGGCACCCGTCTTCCTTTGGCATCCACTTGACACGAGGCTCGCTCGGCCTGCTGTTGGATGACCACTTCCTCTTTCTCCCATTGGCCACCGACTCTGTCGGTTCTTCCTCTTCCACCTCCTCCTCGGCATAGTCCTGCTTCACGTCATCCATGTCGCCGGCAATGTCCAATGTTTCGTCTTGCGTGCAGAACCCGGTGCATGAATCACCGACGACTGAGCTGTTCGTGATGATCTTCTCCATGTCGGCATTGGGGCTGCTGAACTGTGGCACTGAGCCATGTGCGAAGGGTAGGACCCCACAACGCAGATTCGTTGTAGGCGAGCCTGAGTACGTCTGCGGCGAGTAGTTGTACTGGGTGTTGAGGCCGGCGGTGAACACGGGGGAGGGCGTGCGCGGGTCGGGGTTGAAGACGTCAAGCGCGTCACCGTCGACGTAGTCAGGCGAGGGCGCGTACCCCAACAGTGGCGGCGAGAAGTTGGCCAGCAACGCGACGCTCTGGTGGCTACCCCACGCGCCTTGTGGGCGCTGGCCGGCCTGTTGAGTCGGAAGGAGCCGTCGCTCGTTTGCCATGCCCGCGCGAGACGACTCCTCCTGCTTCGCTGCCGCGTCCCTGGCCTTCTTCATGTTGAGCCTGTTCCGTCGGTCAATGGTGACCGCCGCCCGACGATCAACATCGACCTTCCACTGGGTGTTCGTCAAGCCTGGGGGCCTTGCCATCGGTGCCCTCGGCTTCCTCTGCTTTGACTGGATGGAGTCAGTGTCTAGGCGAGGGGGTGCATACTTCTTTGGCGGCATGACGGGCGGATCTAGGGAGAATGGCGGGAGCGGCGGGGGAGAAGGGGTCGGTAATAGGAAAATGGAGGGAAAGCGGAAAATCGGCCGGTGTCGCCGACAGCATGGGCACACTCGCCTTTTCGCTTCCGCCGGTGCCCCCAGGCGCCCCCTGGTGCGTTGTTCCCTTTGGGTTCGCCGTTTGTAATTTCCGCCTAAACCGGCGAAAAATGAGTATCTGGGGGCGTGCGTGGGCCATTTTTTTGACGCCGACGCTAAAAAGGGCGCCCTGGGGGCTGTTGGGGGTAGGCAGCTGGAGATGCTCTAACCTTGTTCGGTGCTTTCTCGTATGGACGGGTAGCTCATTGTGAGGAAGTCAGAGCATCTACAGCCGGTGGTCCAAATCCATCTCAAACGTCAGGCCGAGCGGCCCGATCACGGACCGACCACAAAAAGTCGATCAAGCCGCGCCTTGAACCGGCCACGAACTGCCGGGCTGTTCGGTGCCCTCATATCCAGCCCAAATGTAGGCCGGAGGTGTCCGCCTGACAGGTCCGGCCCACCATTGATCCCATTGCTATCCCAAAAAACCCCAACGCGGCTCCGCGCTCGGAACCCTAACTCAGTCGCTCTCCTCCCTCACTCCGTCCTCTCCTCTCCCCTCTCCGATTTCGATCCAATCCGTCGATCATGTCGAGCTCCCGCATCAGCTCCGACTCCAACATGGATGTCGATGACGAGCTGACGCTCTACATTGCCTTGGAGCGGTCCAAGGCGGACACTAGGGGAAGCTCTGGATCTGCAGCGTCGCCGCAGCTCCCCCGCCACCGCAGCACGTACACCGGCGCTGGTCCCTCCCGGTCCGCACCCAGCTCCAGGAGGGCTGCACAGTTCGCGTCTTCCTCACGCCGTCCCTGCCCCGCCGGCTGCTGCTCCCCCATGTGGGCAGCGGTGGGTGCTTGCCCTCCCCGCCAGCCTGGACGCACATGCCGGAATCCAAGGCGCGGGACGCCCGCTGCCTAGGCAAGCGACGAGCAGTCCGTGCGCCACCGCCGCGGGATGCGGGTGGAGCCTAAGGAGGATGACTCCTCGCTGGGTCTACCGCCGGTCGCTTACGACAACGGAGATGAACGCTCGGCAGCTCCGCCGAAAATACGCCAAGTTACTCCGGATTGCCATTGAGCAGTCCGAGTGCGAGGCGGTAGAGGCGATGACAGAGGCGGCTCGGCTCACGAAGATCAAGCGGCAACAGAACAGGGCTGTCCGGCGCTCAAAGGGCTCATCATCCTCTCCAAGACCTCCAATGACGACGACGACCACGGCTCGTCGTCCGATGACTCGGACGATCCTCCACCAGCCGCCGCCGCCTACATTTGCGCCAGCCACTGGAAGGGGAAAGGGTCGGCGAGGAAGTGATGAACCTCCGCCGCCTCCCTAGTTAATTTCTAGTTATTTATGTCTCTAGTCAGAATTTGTCCATCGTATGTGGATTATGTGAACTTTGAGTAGCTTTTGAAGATTTTTCTATGATCTTTTGGTGATTGGAATGTGCATATCTCGCTCCGTTTTATTGTCCGTGTGATGATCTACGTAATTTATATTCACGCTGCATGGGTAATATGGATACAGGTTATCAGATATGAGGACTACGGATGTGGAGGACACAAATTAAGGAGTGTCTGGTCAGTGCCCACGGACGCGCCCATGAGCGGTAAACAGCGACTATGATGGCACATACCATGGATAGATTCTCTCCCGATGAAAATTCACGCTCAAGCATCTATGACGGCACACATCGCAGATGAATTTTCTTTTGGTGACACTCTAACCTCTAGGCTTGATCATACGACATTATCGTCTATGCGGCATTACCTTGTTGGAAGTGTTGGTGTAAATATTGGGTTAAAGAGTTAGGGCATGTTTGGTTGCTCGCGTGTTATTTTTGTCATTTTGCATACTTGTTCCAAGTGAGCCTGGTTGAGCTAACGCAGGCATCGTGTTGATTGGTTGTCTACATTCCCTTTTCCTGCATCATAGCAACAACTCTATGCACTGTGTTTGGTTACTCGCATTGGTTGTACTCATACTAGTGCATGTTGTTTGGTTGCATACAAAGGTGTAGTTACCTTGTACGCTACGTGGTGAGCTTAGCCGCTACACCTTACACATGTTCACACCCATCACACCAACAAAACAACACTGCAGTCACGACAAACTCGAGATGGTCTCTGACTCCTGGGTGTCTGGATATTTGGGCATAGGCGAACCCAGCGACTAACCGGAGCCCATAGCATGCTTGCCGGTTGTCCGCCCGAAGAACAAGATCTGCTGCATCTGGTGGTAGTTCTAGATCGGTGTGTTGAGAAACTCTGCGTGCTTGGGATGAGTCTAGGAAAGAAACACAACAGAGTAGATAGTTAGATGGTACATAGGCCTAAACCGGTAGATAGTTAGAATGGCATGGTTCGTGAGCTAACCGTTGTGTGGCCTTAGTAGTGCTCTGCCTCCAAAAGGATCGAGAAGGTGTCCTGATCCCATGAAGCGCCGCATAGGTCTCTGAGCTTGTTCACTGTGATCCACCTCGCTCTCCACTTCCTGAGGTGGTTGTAGACCTGGGTCAATGTGATCTTCAGTCCACAAAACTCGAATGCCTGCTTTGCAACAACGTCCAAATGCACATCCTTAAAGCCCTTGTCAATCCTCACCCTAGCTATTTCTCACATCTTGTTAAGCACGAACTTCGACAGGAACGACTGCCATTTCATGGAGTTCCCCTGCCATCCTTCTTATCCTTTACAGCTGCCTTTTGAGCAGCAGCATGAGCTGCAACATTGGGCTGAGCGAGCACAAATGCTAAAGCCACAAATGGTGAAACTGTAGCTGACACCTCGAAATATCTGAATCAAGAGGCATCTCCTTGATGGGAGGATGGGAGTCCTCGACATAGGACGCCGTGAACAGGCTCTGGGACATGATATGGACCTGACTAAACTCTTGTGTGCTCATGTCCTACAAGTGTAAGCATCATCAAGAGTGGAGCACATTACACATTGATAGTAGGAACTAGCACTAAACATGAACATTATGAACGAACACTGCATATGGTATGAATGAGCACTACCACATGTAAGAGACGATGATCTTGTTCAACATAGCAGCTCAAATCATAGTAAGGAGTTAAACAAACTAGCACACATACTTGCATACTAGCATACTACACATCGAGCATACTACCAATCCATCCATCACCACTAGCTATCAATCCGTGCCGACATGGAAACATCTCCTAGCATGCTTCAAATCCATCACCACTAACTACTAGAATATTACACTCACACAGATCGACGATGTACAACACTACAAACATGGTCACATACCTAACCCTACCATATGCTCATAGATCTAGCTAGAACTAGTATAGAGAATGGGGAGATTGAACTCACGTACGCCATTAGAGTAGCCGCGAAGGAGGTGCTGAACACGTCTGAGAAGAGGAGTCGAATCGTCGCCTCCTTCAACCGATGGCCGGAGCAGGAGCGTCGCTTACCTGGTCGTCCTTGTCAATCCACGCTGGAGGGAAAGCTCGAGAAGGAGGGAATGGTGGCGGGAGTTTTGACGGTGAGGCGAGGGAGGTTGTATAGAGCGACCGATTTGGCGGGAGGTGACGCCAATTCCCCCTACCACTTTTTTGGAGATTGGCACAAGCTCCCGCCATCTCCGTGGACGCAGGAGGTTAGCGTTGTGTTCCCTTCCCCTGCATTGCTCGAGCCTGGCTCGCTGAAAACGGATGAATCGGTCGTTCCTAGCGAGCCTTGCTGAGAAGTGTTTGAAGATTCGTGCGGGCCAAGAATCCGATGTAGGCCAGGCAACGAAACAACCCGTTTTCTTTCTGTGCGGGTATGATTGGGCTTGATGTGAGCAACCAAACGCTTTGATTTCTAGGTCCGCCACTAATATGCTCGAGGAATGGTGGCGTGAGGTTGGTAGCCGGTTCCAAAGACAGTCTCAGGCGACAATTTATTTGTTAGTTTTTCACTCTCTACTTCTGCCTTGTTTGTGTCGATAACATTTGCAAAAGAGCTAAGTGCTTTCCTCTAAAAAAAGAGCTAAGTGCATATATCATCCCTAAATTTGTTGCAAATTTTGTCCCTAAATTTCAAAACCAGGAAGGTTGCACCCTGAACTTCCCTTACCAGACAATATTTGGAGGCCTTAATTAGCCTTACAAACTGCCTCAGTCAATCGACGATCTAGGGAAGTACTACCGCACACGCGGTTGTTTCATGTGCCCTGCAGCAGCATCGCGTAGAGGATGTGGTTCCACGCGTCCGGCAGGCCGGCGATGCACCAGTGCGTGCAGTCCATGCCGTCCCGGCCAGGCCCGCCGTACACCGACGGGTGCGCGTCGATCCTGAGCTGCGAGAGCGACGTGATGTCCAGCAGGGACACCGGCGTCGACATGGACGCGATGACGCCCCGCACGACGACCTGCTGCGGGAACACCCTCTCGTCCCCGTCCGTGGCCACCTGCCGCGGCCGTGTCTGCTGGAAGCAACCCCCTGACGCCGGCGCCGCCCCGTCGCTCTCCTGCTCCATGGACCTAGCCGTTGCATACGCAGAACAGAGCGGCATTAAGAAATGAGTACGCCCGGCCATTGTCAAATCAACTGGGCGTGTGTGATGAGCCTCACGTGTAGTGGCTTGGGGAGACGCCTTGGTAGACGACCCTGGTGAGCGATGCGTCGACGTTCGCGTCGACCCACCTTGCCCATGTGGCGAGGCCTTTGGAGAAGGCGGCGAGCCGGTCCATGTCATTGTACGTCGTGTTTCCCTCCTGCATGTAGTCCCACCTGCACATGAATGACCAGGCGAAACTTGGTTACATATTCATCTGTATTTCGGTACACGTACGCGTATAGGGACAACGATCGACAGAATACGTACACTTGGCTGGCGCCCTTGTAGGTCCACCAGTGCCACGTGTTGAAGACGAGCAGGTGGGCGCCGCGCCAGGAGTCCGCGCCCTGCATCGAGTCCAGCTTGAGGACGCGGCCGACGTCCTCCTGCACCACGTCCACCAGGAACTTGCTGAAGTACAGCACCACCGACAGGTCGTAGTCCTGACAACAAATGAAGTTCAATCAATGTAACGCGATGATTTGCATGCGATGCATGTAGCCGACGAGAGAGACCGATTGGGTTGACAGTGATGGATCGGTCACCTCGAAGCGGACGGAGGAGACGGGGTCGCCGGTGGTGGAGGAGACACGGGCAGGGCCCGGTGCGGCCGCGTGGAGCATGCAGGCGAGGGAGACCCACTGGTTCATGCTCAGCGAGTCCCCCACGAACATCACCGTCTTCCCGCGCCACGCCTCCAGGAAGCCCAGTCCGTCGAACCTGCGCCCATCAAAAGACCCTGTTAATGCGTGAAAGCTTAACGTACTGCATTGTGCACCGAGTACTCATCTCGTCGGGTAGCTAGCTATAACGACGGTAATAACCTTGGGAGGCGGCAGGCGGCGGGGCTCCACCGGAACTTGAGGTAGGTGGCGTCGGGGCGGCCGTTGCGGCGGCAGTCGAAGACGTCGGGCACGAAGGGGCAGCTCGCCGCGTCGTACAGAGGGTACGACGCGTCCGCGACCCATCTCCCCTGGAACAGGTCGCACGACGACGAACCACCAACCACGCTCGGCGCAGCCGCCGCCGCGGCAAGCGCTACGATGGCCGCCAGCGCGCAGCCATGGCGGAACCTGGCACGCAGCAGAGTCAGCGCCAGGTCCTCCTTGCCCATGGTTTGCGCGACGAGACGGCGGGCACGGCGCCATATATAGGCCCGATCGCGTCCTTCTGAAGCAGATCTGGCCGCGGGCACGCGCGCACGGTTGCCGATGGTGCGGGCGCAGGCAGGCAGGCACAACTACCTTTGCATGCGTGGTACTTCATGCTAGGAGTGCAGCTCAAGTTAGGAACTGCTCTGCACGGTGTGTGTGTGTGTGTGTTCCAAACAGGCGCGTCAAGTTTCGTCGTCCTGCACATGTGCGCGGGAGAGGGAACGGGACTGGGTTTGACCTCGGCCCCGCTTATCCGGGCGGGGCCCGTGAGAAGGGGCGCGAGGAAATTACGTACTATGTGCAGCGTGGATCTCAAAGTACTTCGGTGCGTGCGTGGGAGGAGTATTAGTGAAGGGCAGGATCGAGGACGGAAGTCCCGTATATCATCTTCTTGATTTGCACCTGCCTGCCCATTGGCTGCCAATACAATATTGTGCCGTTGAAATTTGGATTTGAACACCCAAAGTTTTTTGTGCAAGATTTAGTTCTTTTTTTCTTTTCAAAATCATGCATGAGAGTAACTTAAGGATCCCGGCACAAACGTCGGTCGTCGGTGTTATAGAGAGGTTTGGCAATGCAACTCACGATGGTATTGATCGGATGCAGGTGCACGTATATAAAGAGTACAATGTGGGCCTCAGCCTCAACTATACAAAGACTAGGAGGTGGGCCAGGATATACACATATACATGCAAAACATATGTTCAACACCCCCCCCCCCCCGGGCAGTCGAAGCAGCGCCGGAGACGCAGAGACTGAACCGGAACTCCTCAAAGATGGGAGTAGGCAATCCCTTAGTCATCACATCAGCAAACTGTTGTGTCGTCGGAACGTGGAGAACCCGAACACGGCCAAGTGCTACCTGCTCACAAACAAAGTGAATATCGAGCTCAATATGCTTCGTACGACGATGATGCACCGGGTTGGCGGAGAGGTAGACCGCGCTGACGTTGTCGCACTAGACATGTGTGGCCTTGTGAACATCACAAAGCAACTCCTGGAGCAGCTGACGGAGCCAAGAGCATTCCGCCACGGCATTAGCCACTGCCCGATAGTCTGCCTCGGCACTCGAGCGTGAGACCGTGGGATGTCGCTTGGACGACCAAGAGATCAGCGAGGGCCCAAGGTAGACGCAATAGCCTGAAGTAGAGCGACGGGTGTCGGGGCAGCCGGCCCAGTCTGCATCAGAGTAGGCGACGAGATCGGTGGAGGCGGAGGCCGTCAATGTGAGTCCCAAGGACATAGTGCCGCGTATGTAATGGAGGATACGCTTCACCAAGCCCCAATGAGAGTCACGCGGGGAGTGCATCTGGAGGCACACCTGCTGAACAACATACTGCAGGTCCGAGCGTGTCAGCGTCAGGTACTGCAGGGCACCAACAATGGAGCGATAAAATGTTGCATCGGACGCGGGAGACCCTTCCAGGGCAAAGACCTTGGCCTTTGTCTCGACGGGAATGGCCGACGGCTTGTAGTTAAGCATGCCGGCACGCTCCAGAAGCTCGTGGGCGTACTTCTGCTGATGCAGAAAGAAACCGTCAGCTCGGCGGACCACCTCGATGCCGAGGAAGTAATGCAGAGGCCCCAAGTCCTTGAGGGCAAACTCATCACGAAGACAAGCCATGAGCCGCTGAAGGAGCTCGGAGGCGGACGCCGTGAGGATGATGTCATCGACGTAGAGCAGCAGATATGCAGTGTCAGCTCTCTGATAATACATAAAGAGTGAAGCATCGGAGCGAGTGGACCTAAAGCCAAGAGACTGCAGGGAGGCAGCAATACACTGGTACCAAGCCCGTGGCACCTGCTTCAACCCGTAAAGAGAACGGGAGAGCAAGCACACGTAGTCCGGATGCTCGGCGTCGACAGAGCTAGTGGGCTGCTAACAGAACACCTGCTCGGCAAGGTGGCTGATGACCTACAAGTATAGGGGATCAATCGTAGTTCTTTCGATAAGTAAGAGTGTCGAACACAACGAGGAGCAAAAAGAAATGACAAGTGGTTTTCAGCAAGGTATTGTCTGCAAGCACTGAAATTATAAGTAACGAGTAGTTTGATAGCAAGATAATTGGTAACGAGCAAGTAACGGTAACAGTAACAAAAGTGCAGCAAGGTAGCCCAATCCTTTTGAGACAAAGGATAGTCCAAAACTGTCTCTTATAGTAAGCAAAGCGTTCTTGAGGGTACACGGGAATTTCATCTAGTCACTTTCATTATGTTGGTTTGATTTGTGTTCGCTACTTTGATAATTTGATATGTGGGTGGACCGGTGCTTAGGTGTTGTTCTTATTTGAACAAACCTCCTACTTATGATTAACCACCTCACAAGCATCCGCAACTACGAGAAAAGTATTAAGAATAAATCTAACCATAGCATTAAACTTTTGGATCCAAATCAGTCCCTTACGGAATAGCGCATAAACTAGGGTTTAAGCTTCTGTCACTCTCGCAACCCATCATCTAATATCTACTCCACAATGCATTCCCTTAGGCCCAAATATGGTGAAGTGTCATGTAGTCGACGTTCACATGACACCACTAAGGAATCACAACATACATACCATCAAAATATCGAACACATATCAAGTTCACATGATTACTTGCAACAAGATTTCTCCCGTGACCTCAAGAACAAAAGTAACTACTCACAAATGATAATCATGCTCAAGATCAGAGGGGTATTATATAACATAATGGATCTGAACATATAATCTTCCACCAAATAAACCATATAGTAATCAACTACAAGATGTAATCAACACTACTACTCACCCACAAGCACCAATCTAAGGTTCCGGTACAAAGATTGAACACAAGAGATGAACTATGGTTTAAGAGGAGATGGTGATGTTGAAGATGTTGATGGAGATTGCCCCCTCCGGGAGGGAAGTTCCCCCAGCGGAATCGCTCCACCGGAGGGCAAAAGTGCTCCTGCCCAATTTCCGCCCCGAGACGGCGGCACTTCGTCCCGAAAGTCCTCTCCTTATTTTTTAGGTCAAAATGACTTATATACCACAAGAGGGGCACCGGAGGTGGGCCGAGGAGGGCACAACCCACCAGGGCGCGCCTGGGCTCCCTGGCGCGCCCAGGTGGGTTGTGCCCACCTGGTGGTCCCTCTCTGGTACTTATCTGCTCCATTATTTCCTATATATTCCATAAAAAATCTCCGTAAAGTTTCAGCTCATTTGGAGATGTGCAGAATAGGTAGTCTGACGTAGCTTTTTTAGGTCCAGATTTCCAGCTCCCGGTACTCTCCCTCTTTGTGTGAACCTTGCATATTATGAGAGAAAAGGCATTAGAATTACTCCGAAAAGCATTATTATGCATAAAAACAATATAAGTAACAGTAGAAAAACATGATGCAAAATGGACATATCAACTCCCCCAAGCTTAGACCTCGCTTATCCTCAAGTGAAAACCAAAATCGAAAAACATGTCCACATGCTTAGAGAAAGAGGTGTCGATAAAAACAAAATACGGACATAGAAGCATCATGTATGTTATTATAACATCAACAACTTTAACATAAAACTTTATCACATAACTTTTATCATAAACTTCTCATGAATAAGTGACAATTCATCACAACATCGAAGTATAAACCATAAACTCTATTGGAAACCAACAAACTATGTTCTCAGTCAACTTTGCAACTACAATTTATCATCTTTTCAGGAAGGGTGACGTATGGGAACCTTTTTCGCAAGTCCACATACTCAACCATCATATAGTCTTCTATGATTGCTAACACTCACCTCATACACATGAGCAAAAAGTTTCAATCGAACACATAGAAAGAAAAGGGCTTATAGTTTCGCCTCCCAACATACTCACCTCAAGGGTGATATCAACAATAATAACCCATGCTACCCATATCCAACTGGATATATGTTCCTATATCTTTCCTCACCACATGATGCTTGCCAAAAGAGAAAATAAAAAGGAATAGAGAGAAAGACTTTGACTCTTGCATAAAAGTAAATACATAAAAGTTAAAGATAGACCCTTCGCAGAGGGAAGCAGAGGTTGCCATGCGCTTTTTGCTTGTATGCTCAATATCTTAGTGAAATTTACGACTCCTGAGTCTATCTTTTATCATATTTGCTTTCCGATCTATTTTTTGCCGCTTTTATTTCCAGATCTATTATTTCAAAAACCCAAAAATACCTTGCTCCACTTTTTGTTTACTTATTTTATTTTGTGTTATTGCGAGATCTATTTATCCAAACTCATACAAATCAATCTATCTTTTTCCCGATGAGGGACTGACAACCCTGTCGGTGTCAAAACCGGCGGATCTCGGGTAGGGGGTCCCAAACTGTGCGTCTAGGATCGATGGTAACAGGAGACGGGGGACACGATGTTTACCCAGGTTCGGGCCCTCTCTATGGAGGTAATACCCTACTTCCTACTTGATTGATCTTGATAAATATGAGTATTACAAGAGTTGATCTACCACGAGATCGTAATGGCTAAACCCTAGAAGTCTAGCCTGTATGACTATGGTAACGAATATATCCTATCCGGACTACGCCCTCCGATTTATATAGACATCGGAGGGATCTAGGGTTACACAGAGTCGGTTACATAGGAAAGAATCTTCATAGATGATCGCCAGGTTTGCCTTCCACGCCAAGGAGAGTCCAATCCGGACACGGGTAGAGTCTTCGGCCTTCATGTCTTCACAGCCCACCAGTCCAGCCCATGGATAACAGGTCGGACGCCCGAGGACCCCTTAGTCCAGGACTCCCTCAGTAGCCCCCGAACCAGTCTTCAATAACGAAGTGTTCGGCACACAAATTGTCTTCGGCATTGCAAGGCGGGTTCCTCCTCCGATGACCTCCAAGTGATGTATTCGGCCGTTGATCAATGTCGCTCCCCTCGGCTTCTGCGCGTTAAATAACTTTATCTTCCACGTGTCGAGCGAATGTGAAAGGTCAGGGTATTTTTGCAAATAGCACCCCATCCACGCAAGGAAGAGCGCCTATTTAAAGAGATTGGATCTTAGACCCATTCGGCACCACGCAGAGAAAAATCCCCGGAGACTGCTAGGAGAAACCATTCCAACATGGTTAGCGTTCCCAGCTCCTCCTCCCATTCCGGCCCAGAGAAAGGCGAGTGGGAGAGGTGTTCTGTGTCCCACAGTCAATTAGCGAAGCTGCAAACGCAGGGATTTCTTCCCCCTGCAGATCTGGTCCCTGTCCGAGCGGGGCTGACCTCCTTTAATGGTGAGACTCAAGCAGAGAACTTCTCCAATCCATCCGGGGGGAGCGAGTGTGTTTCGTCCCCTGTCTGCTAAGAGGCGTCGGATTTCCAATCCATCCGTTCCTCCGAGGGTTGCTGGAATACTATGGCCTCCAGCTGCACAACTTCACCCCCGCCTCCATTCTGCACATTGCGGGTTATGTTGCTTTATGCGAATTATTCCTGGGCATTGAGGCCCATTTTGAGCTATGGAGGAAGTTGTTCTGTCTTGTCCCGCGCAACCATGAGGGGTCAATATTTGAAGTGGGCGGAGCCGAAGTATGGCGCATCGCCGATACCGGATATCTGTCCGGCACACCTAGGAAGGCATCTGAAGAATGGCCTTCTGAATGGTTCTACATTGAGGACGTCGCGCTTCCCGACCCAGTTCGAAAGGTTCTCCCAGAATTTGCAAGTGTTCCATTGAGGAAACGCCACAGCTGGCGCCCCCAAAGCCTTCAAGAAGAGGATAGTGCGGAGGTTCGTCAGCTCCTGGGCAAGATAAGGATGCTTGCCCAGTCCGGCTTTACAATATTAGAGGTAATGGCGACCTCCATAGTGCGAGGGGTTCAGCCACTTCAATACAGAGGGCTCCCAATGTGGCACTACAACGGGGAGGACGACGCCTCCCGTTATGGTCGGAAAGGTCCGGACACTCCTGCCGCTCCAGCCAAGATACTGGTCGAGCTGTTTAAAGGGGAGGAAGAAGAATTTCTCCGCATCAATCGCAGAGAGGGGTACTCCATGTACAACCCTCCCAGCTGTCCCAACCCCTTTGCGTTTATTCACTCCGTTCTCATGGCCATTTTTAACGAATCCCCAATCCGTTTGTCGGGTGGTTGGTGCGACATATGCCAAGGGATGGCTTATCATTGTGGGAGCCAATAAAACGTCGCCGGTGCCTGGAAATGGGATGAGGCGAAGACATGCACGCCGGCAAATCTTACCCAGGTTCGGGGCTCTCCGAGGAGATAACACCCCTAATCCTGCTCTGCGGGGTCTCCGCATGATCACTAGATCGGTAAAGAGTAGCTACAATCGCTCCTAGAGCTGTTGGGATCAAGGGAGAAGAAGAACAAGGCTAGCTCTTGCTTCTCTCTATCTATGGTGTGTGTGCGTGTGCTATGCTTGGAAGCCAAACATGCAGAGGTGCGAACCCCTTGCATGGGTGCTCCGGGGGGTTTATATAGGCCTACCCCCCGGGGGTACAATGGTAATCCGACTGGGAACTAGCCCCAGCCGTCAGTGTCTACGCCTGCCGGCTTCTCCGCCAGCTGCTGGGTCCCGCCGGCTGGTGGGTCCCGCCGGCTGGTGGGTCCCGCCGGCTGCCGGCTACTCGGTCGACAGGCCGGCCCCACCGCCTAGGGTCTTGTCGGCGGCTGCTTACTGTAGCCGCGCCTCTGATGATGAGGGCTTTGTCGAGGTAAGCGTGGCTACAGTGATCCGCGTCGGGGGCTATCACTGTAGCCTCACCTCGTCTTGTCTCCTTAATGGGGCTCCTGCTTCGAGGAAGGGAGTCGCCGGCTTCTGGAGGCCGGCTGTGCTCCTGGCCGACTAGGAAAAGCCGGGCCGCCTTCACGCCTCTCTCTGGCTGAAGGGGCCCGCGGTCCTTGGGCCGTACAGGAGGGGGGTCGTGGATGACGTCGCGGCTGGCGTGGCTACAGTGCCGGGCCGCACGGGAGACATCCCTCCCGTACGGCCTCCTGTAGCCACGCCTGCCTCGGGCTTCGGGGGTCGTGGGCTGCGCTGTGGCCATGCCCCGTCAGGTCGTCGTTATGTAGGAGCGGTTGTGGTCTTGGCCGGCTTCTAGAAGTCGGCGTCCTTCTTGGCCGGCTTCTTGGAGTCTGTGAGGCTAGGTCGCCTTCCGGGAGTCGGCTTTAGTGGTAGCCGGCCGGGGAAGGCGGCCCAAATGCTTGGAGTGCTTGAAGGCCCAAAGGCCTGATAAATTTTCTGAAGAGCCAGGGGTAGTCGGTTAGGCTACCCGTGGCCAATTACTCCGACAGTAGTCCCCGAAGCTGATTGGGCTCAGAGGTGGAGTGGGGTTCGAGAAGCTCGATCAGCTTCCTATCGTGACAAGCTGGCAGCTAGGAGCCGGCCTCGGTG